>NW_026715920.1:0-39348 GCF_029784015.1 Lycium ferocissimum
ATCTCAACGAGTCCAATTGGTATCTAGCGGTAGCGTCCTGCTGATGATATGTGGTACGTGTTTGTATGTGATGAGTAAATCGATAAGTTCCCTGTGTTGTACAATTTTGGGCGGGCATCGAAAACGCCCATCGGATCGCCTCATTTCGCCTACGAAAGAAAGGCAAAAGATCCGCCATAGCTAGTTCGCTGTAGTGGAATCTCGCCCGCTACAGCAGACCCTCTCTTCGCATAGCGATTTCGCTTGTACCGAAAAACACCTGTTTACAAATGATCGCCACTTTCCGTGACTCCTGTCTCCTACTGAAAACTTTTCTCAATGTGTGCAATTCAAAAAGAAACAACCAGCAATTCCAAAACAACACTTCCATAAAACATCCATCCCAACGAGGGCAAAAGTCATTCAAGGTGTCAACAAAACATCCAAACCAAAATACGAAAATCAACAAAAAGCAAATTGTTCAAACATGCCAACCAAATAAACCAAAACAAATAAAACCATTGTCTGAAATAAAATCCCTACAAAGGCAAGGAAAACCAAGCTTAAAGGAGGAACCACTATGCCACTACCCTATTGGTCGTCTCATCACCTCTGTCACCTGAACTGCTGGAAGCATCACTATCAAGCCTGGATCCGCTCAAGAAGGAGAACTGCTGGGTGTCGCCCTTGGTCACCTTTGGAAGCTTCGCCTTGGGGTTCATAGTCCTTATAAGGCCCTTGAAGCCTTTCCACATCCTGGCGAACAACTTGTCCCTGGATCGGCTTTTTTTCTTCTCCTTATCAAAGTCCTTCCGGAACTCCCCATGGGCCTCAGCCATAGAAATATAGATGCCCTGCAGAGTGTCCACTGATTCCTGCATCCTCGTCTGAGCCTCCATGTACTTTTTCACCTCATCCGGGGTTAAACCACCTGTACCAGCAGCAGCACTAGACAAAGCAGCCTCCAAGGAAGACCGAGCCCAGCCCATCATCACTCTCTTCATTGATGCCATCTCAGCCTCTATCCGCTCAAAAGGGCCCTGAGGCTGCGAAGTGCTGGCTCCATCCCCTCCCTCCTCCTGACCATCACTACCTTTATCATCGGAGTCAACCTTTCTTTTCTTACCTCGGCTATTCGAACCCTTCACCCTCAACGGGGCAAAGTCAACGTCAGAATTGACCATAGTATCAATGGGCTCTCTAGGCACCCCGACTTGCATGCACAATGAGGTAATAAGAGAGGGGAATATTAAACTCGGACCACTCTGGCAGGAAACTCCTCCACTCCAGGATCACTTGCCTACCCACGTTCACCGGCACGCAATCCAACACATAAGCCACCATGAGTGCCCGAGGGTAGTAACGTCAGTAGTGTCACTCGAGGGGTGAGTTCTGTGGGACACAATGTTCAACCACCTACAGGCAACAGTGAAAAAGTAACGGCTCTTAATCCTGGTCCGGCTGTGGACCCAAGTAATCTTACCCCTTTTTCCCTCTGGCACCAACATAGACACCAACCAAGGGCCATTATCGTCGCAATCCTTGGCGTTCATCTCATCATCTGGATAGTTGTCTAGCTTATAGATCTCATTTATCACCTCAGCCCCAATCTTCACCTTGACGCCCCGAATCTGAATCTCCGGGTCCGGAGAGGAAAAATCCACAGTGGGGAGCATAGCATAAAACTCTCTGACCCAACTCGCATTGCATTGACCGGGATCCTCAACCAACTTGCTCCATCTAATAGCTTGTAGGTGGTTATAAAATTACGGGGCGAGTTCATCCACCCGATCCATAATGAAGCCTCTCTCACACAACATCACCTTGCTTTTCTGCTCCAAGAAGCGTCTTTTGCATTATGGGGTGACGAACCTTTCATAACCGAGAGCTCCTTGATTCTGGGCCATGAAGTAGTGAAAATGTGTACCTATGAAAAGAAACATGCGTTAGTTTAGTATTACACTGAGTTCAGTCAGCAACAAGACGTTTACAAACCAAGGAAAACCAATAAAAATCAACATAGGTGTGAAGTTATTAGTGTTCTAACTCTGCCTCTATTCTGCAGCCATATCATTACCACGATAGCTAGCCCTCTACGGCGAGCCAGCGACTGCTACTGAAAATCTCCTGACCCCCTGTGTTTTCATGCCGGCGCTCAAGCAAGCGCTATAGCTGGTCCGCGCCAGCAGAAGAATTTCCCGCATGCAGCGAACCCGGCTTCTTCAGCGAAAAACCCTTGTTTTCTCAAAAATGGCGCCTCAACATTTTGGCCAAATTTCAATAGATTTTGACATAGATCGGGTAGTATGTCAACATCCATGTCGTTTATACCCCATAGAACTAATATAACAACAAATAGGCCTCTGATTTCGAGCAAATAACAAAACCCTTCTACCAAATGTACCCACCACCCCAACAAGGTTTTACACCCATTTTCAAGCAAATCTTAGGTAATAAACGATTCTAAGACTTTGTGAACATAAATAACATGCCACTTTTCGGATTCTCCCTCCCCTAAAGAGACAAAACCCTTGTTCTAACAAATCAAAAGTTTCATACAATATCCAATAATTTAGACATAGAAAATTCGAAATAAAGGTTTCTTACAACTCCCTAGAGTGACGGAGAGTGATACATACCTTGAATTAGCCGAAATATTATGAGGGTTGCCAAGAATATGACCCTTTCTATTTCACCAAAATTTTGCCTTTTTCCTCTTGTGTTTTGAAGTGTGGGAGTTGAATGATATGGGTGGGTGTTTAAATGGGTGAAATGGGGGGAGGTTAAAGGACAAAGTTAATGAATAAGGGGAGGAAATCATAGGGAGTGGGGAGGGTTAAGTTGGTTAAGGGAGAAGAATAGAAGTGAGAAGGTGAAAGGAATCACCCTCCCCATTTTAATTCTGCCTGGGTAGTTCCACTGCAGCAGTATCGCTATAGCGGGGATCCCATCCATTTTAGTGGCCCGCAATTCCTTTCAGTTCTCTAGCCGTGACAACAGCTCGTTATCCCGCCTTTTCAACCGTATTGGTTTTGTCTGTGTTGTACATTTCAAGTCCGCTTCCTGAATTTTGTGTGCGGCCTTAAAAGGCCTAGCAATATTAAAGAGAGTCTGGTACCTCATTCCTTCCTTAGAACGTTAGGGCTAGTAAAGATGTTCTTAAGGTAGCATGAGGTATTAAGGACCATTAGCGAGTGATTTCCAATACGAACCTGAACCATTTCCAGCTAGTGCACAGAGACGAAACCAAAGATTTTGGGAATCGAGATTTTAGTATGAGCCCCATTAAATTTTCAACGCTTAGAATGATATGACCGTTTAATCCCATACCACCCTAGGCCGTTCGGGGACGAACGGTTGTTTAATTGGTATTTGATGTAACGACCCATCTGGTCTTTATTAGACTTTCCTCAGCTCATGTATAAGAACCAAGTTGAATCGTGGTACGATTGGTCCACGGGGAGATTTTACGTTTAATTTTAACTATAGTCGAGTCGGTTAGAGCTAAAAAGTATGGGGTCTGGTAGAGCCGCTTCAGCTCAGTGGTTGAGGCACCGCCGCGGTGAGTCCACCCTAACGGACAAGTAGACTGCTGCAACGGTCTACCCAAACCAGACCCAGCTTAAAAAACCTTATTTCATGATTTGATCCCACTTTTCAACAAAACCTTATTCTAGGCCGTCACCTGGGAGGATTTCTGAACACAACACTTAGAGTCTTGAGAAAGGTAACCTTCAAACACTCTTCATGTTATCTTCTTCAGAGAAAATTCTTATTTTGCTAAGCTTTATCTTATGGGGTTAATAAAGATGGGGTCCTTGTGTCACGACCCAAACCGATGAGCCGCGACGAGCACCCGGCCACTACTGATCGAGCACCCCTAAACTCACTCCCACTCTGTACTAAACAACTTGGTGGCCCACTTTGACTGATATTCCACTGTTACTATTCGGGGTAGCATTTATACGATAGATCTTATCTCAGAATTCCACGAAACATGTATATGGATACATATGTAGGCATACTAGCAGAGGATGACAATGCAGACCAACTTGGTCACCGTATATACTATTCAGCAAAATTAAGGGACAATCGAAAGACATGATGACCCCCACTATATATACACTTTGCCTACGCACCTCTATGGAATATAGACTACAAAAAGGACAGGACAAGGCCCTGCCATACCCATATATGCACATGTGAAAAGGCATACCAAAGGGCTAGAGCTCCGGTCCAAATAGAACTTGCTGGCTGGAACAAGAAAGAGGTCCTACTGGTCTGGCTCACTCGGTTGGCTACCTGAACCTGCGAATAACATGAGACGAGATCATCATCAATGAATAAAATTGAGAAAATCAAGAAATAGCTCAACATTCTCATATTCATATTGAAATCATAAGCTTGGGACTTTTAAACATGAAATCATCATCATCATCATAATCATCATAGAAATATTCTCCTCTTTGACATCATCATTGTCATTGTAAAAACATGTCCATCGTTGTTGTCATAAGAGCTTACGGAATCATAAATCTCTGATTTGGAAAACACGGACATTTTGGAAAGCATTTATGGATTATTAGGAAAGGAGTCGTTCCTTTGAATCATAAACTTCTAACTTGTAGAAGTAAGGAGGTTATGAAAATATGTAGGGAATTATAACATAGGAATTTCTAGAAATAGGATCATCGTCATCATAAAACATGCTTATCTTTAGTATCATAAGAACTCTATGATTCATGAATCTCTAGCTTTTGAGAATAAGAACATTCTTGGAAAACATTTATGGATTCACAGAAAGGGATCATGGGACATTTGGAAAACATCTATTGGATTCATAAGAAAGGAATCATGCCTTTAGAAGAAAGGGACTAGCCTTAACATACCTGGAAATTCACGTCTCGGCTCTTCCACCTATTTTCGGTGTCGCAATCTACATATAAGACCATTCATGCTATAATTAGGTCCATTGTTATATACTTATCCTAAGCTTCCAAATAAATCTTTCTAGAATCTGCCAAAATTTCGGCAGCATCTCCTCTGTTTATTTGCCTAGCCCAAAATTATAATTCAGCAATCAACAACAACAACATCAATACCAACATTAACAACATCACTTTCAACACCAACATGTGCCATAAAACAGCCCACACGCTGTTTTTCAACTTCCATAACTAACCAACTTACTATACAATTATTTAACGACTTTGTCTCCGAGAATAAACCGGTATTAACGTAAATAGAAAGAGATTCATACCTTATTCTTGTTAAAACAGAAATATCCTCGATATCCACTTGAATCTACGCTAAAATCCACCGCAAAACAATACTAGAATCATAACCATGCGTTATCCGGGCCTTGATTAACGCTTCACCACTTGAAAATCACTCAAACCCTCAACTTTTTTATGACAAAATTTCCCTTTATGGTGCTGAGCTCCCAATCTGATTTTTGGTGAAAAAAATAGGGGTTTTCCCCTTTTATATGGTTCAAATTCGGGGGGTCACTGTAGCAGTACTGTAGCACGCGTTTCTGCTTTGTCAGCCGAACTTGTAATGTCCATAATTCTTTACTTCGATGTCCTATCGATGAGAAGTTTATTGCGTTGGAAACTAGACTCGACGAACTTCATTTTAGGCTTTTGAAATACCTTAAAACACTTTATATTCTAAGAGATATGCTTCCCTCAAGTTGGATCAAAATTTTCACACGAAACTTTACCCATCCGTTCGCTCATTTCCTTATAAAACCTTCCGGTATACCCTATATACATCCTTCACTCTTTAAATATACTTAATAATGCTTGATCCTTATATTTCAAAGTGGTTTTACTTAACCATAACTCAACGTACTTATGTTTCAAATTTGATAAGTGCTTCTTCAAAGATACGGGGTGTAACACCTAGTCATTGTTTCCACCCTAGAAAAGTGTCATGGGTAATCTTGACTAGAAATCTTATGCTTTCGAAAACTTCATATAGATTCTTGTTTTAGGATGATAAACTAAACACGAATAATGATTCATCCAATATTTATTGAATGGATTAATTCTTGACCTATAGAATTGAGAACATGAAGGGAAAGGCTATTTCCTATGAATTATAAATACTAGTAATTATGGGGTCCAGACTACTACGTATGCTTAAATTTGACTCTCGTTCTCGGGTTCGTGATATTTCTAGACTTCTCCGTCATAGCTTCCGGTTAGAAACAGGAAAGTGGAGATTTCAGGGATGCTCGTGATAGTTGCTCAGCATTGAGGTAGGTTATGATTTACTTGAGTTAGACTTTGATTAGTGAGTCGTATATATGTATATAATTAATAGGAGAAAGCATAATTAGGTCTTCGGACACGGCGTTCGGTTGGATACCAGTTAGGTTGATATTAATTATGGAATTATGTGGGCTTATCTCCATTAAAAGAAGTAGTCAAACCAAGTGTGTAGTTGTTATATTCAAAGGAAGTGGTAGAGCGTGTATATCCTCTTGGGGTTGATTTAATTGAAGAATGGGAGTTGTTTTACTAATGAGTTAGCTAATATAGAGTCTTGCTATATCTTATGCTAGCGTGGTTCGTACTTAGAATGTAATTGAGTTCATGTTGTATTTCTTGTTATGGTCGGATTGATTCCTTGAGTTTATTGAGATAAGGTATGAGGTTTGTATTCATTGACATTGATATTATTGACTGATTATGCTCCATATTGACTATTAGACTGGAAATATGTTGAGATTCATATTGTGATCAGATACAAACATATATAATGTTTATATATATATATACACACACATTTGACAAAGGGTGAAGATGTGGCTTAGTTATGGGCTCGTGATCCGAGGTTAGTTTCGGAGTGAGTGGTACATGGACACAATGGGTCCTTTGCAGGTCATGACTATTGGGAAAAACAATCCCACTAGCATGTGTGTACGGATGTGATACTATTATTATTTCATTACATTGCATTGGACTCATATTATTCCTGTGTTTGGTTGATGATTGAACTTATCATATCCCTGTGACTAGTTAGTGGCTATTCCTGTTGATAATGTTATTTTGGTTATGGGCGGTTGTGCTTTTGTGTAACTTCATGGCTTCGTTGACTAAAGAGGAAAGGTGGTGTTGGCGTGATTCCATTTGGCATGGTTCAGATTTGGAAGTACGGTTGAGATACTGTCGTTGATTGTATTGCTTTTACTTAGTTTTACTTGTATTTGATAAGTGATTATTGGCTAATGTCTGTTGTGGCTATTTGTCAATTCACGAGTCTGTCTGATTATGGAGGAAAAAGGTAAGAATTAGTGGTTCCACTTACTATTGGTTGGTATGGAAGTTTGATGTCTGTTCTTTATTAATTGTTGGGAGTTAGCTGGTCTAGGAGTCTGTCTTGAATGTAACTGTCTGTTGTCTGTTAGTCCTTACTTCCAGTTGTTGCGTTGACGCGGTAATGATAAAGGGATATGAGTATATTTATGTCGGAACTATTGAAGTATGGGTAGGATTTGAAAAGTATTACAACTTTACTTATCTGTTATTCTGATTTACTCTATATCGTAGTACGTGAATGAATCTTAGTCGGCCTATGATGCTTATCAGTACGTGTGGTTTACTGATACTACTCTTGCTACATCCTTTTCGGGGTGTAGATATGTTTCAGGTTATGGCTTGAAGGTTTCGATAGCGGTAGTGGCATACATCTCCTTACAGCTTCTGTGTATCTTATTCCAAGGTAGAAGTTGCATCATTTTACTTTGAGTTTACTCTTCTATATTGTAGAAGATCTTGTACATGTCTACACTAGGTCCCGGAAAGTTGTAATTTCTAAATTTATAAGGAGTGTCATTTATGTTTTCTTACTTAATGTTC
This sequence comes from Lycium ferocissimum, assembly GCF_029784015.1. NCBI lineage: Eukaryota > Viridiplantae > Streptophyta > Magnoliopsida > Solanales > Solanaceae > Lycium > Lycium ferocissimum. Next base: position 7,848 of record NW_026715920.1, read on the forward strand.
TTTCCTACTAGTTGATAAGTAGTAATCGAGTTTTGAAAATGGTTTGGTCGGTAAGAGTTCGCGTGCCAAGTGGGATAAGGTAGGTGCCTGCACGATCCGTAAATTGGGTCATGACAGGGCCTTATAGGATTGTGCGCCGAGTAGGCCAAGTGGCTTATGAGTTAGCTCTACCTTCAGACTTGGAGTCTGTACATCCGATCTTCCACGTGTCTATGCTTCGCAAGTGTAGTGGAGATCCTTCCAGGGTTGTAACTGTTGATGATGTACAGTTTACAGAGCAACTATCATATGAGGAAGTCCCTATTGCCATCTTAGATCGACAGGTCCTTAGGTTGAGGACCAAAAATGTGGCATCAGTAAAGGTACTTTGGAGAAAGAAGAATGTTGAGGAGATACTTGGGAAGCCGAGGAAGCTATGAAGTCAAGATACCCTCATTTGTTTTCGGCTTCAGAGCAGATGCAGACTATGATACCATCACCTTTAGGTATGTATTATGTATCAACTACTTTTATTGTCCGTGTGGGACCATTGTAGCTATTGATTATTGTGGCCCTGTGTGTGTAACGACCCTTTCCGGTCGTTATGGGAATTTAGGACTCCATTGGGAATTCCAAGGCCGCGGGTGGATTCGTAGGGCGTCTTTTGGTATGTATGAATGTTTCGTGTTGTGTTTTTGAGGCCTTGGGTGAAATGTGGGGTGATAAGGGGAAAACTGGACAGAAAATCGAGCTACTGCCCAAAATGCATCGCTGCGGCGGTGGGAGTACCGCTACAGCGGTACCGGCTAGCCGTGGGCTGACCGCTCCCAGCAGTCCGCCATTTTCTCTTGAGTCCACTGTGGCGGGCCTTTGCCCACTACGGCGATGCCGTTATAGCGGGGTGGTGACCGTTATAGCGGTGAGCGAATTTATTATGGGACCGCTATAGCGGTGGCTTGGCCGCTATAGCGGGACCGCTGCAGCGGCGTAGTGACCACCGCAGCGGTTGACGGGAAGGCAGTATCCGTGTTTTAATGCCTTAGTTTTATATTTTCATTCATAACACACCAACACACTTCCCAACAAGCACCTAGAGAGGATTTCCAAGCAAGGGCAAGTTAACCTTGAGAGGTAAGTCTCTTTGCTTTCTATTCTACCATCCCATTACCTCCGTTATTGTAATCATCTTCTTGGGTCTTTAATGGTGAAAGTGAAGTAGGAACCCTAGAATATCAATAAAGCTTCTAAACTTGATGGGTAGGAAGTACTAACGCGTATTTATCTTTTAAATGGATTGATTAGTTTCTATTTGTCATAAATTGAACAAGTAAAATAGTAAACTAAGTGATTGAGACCTAGGGTTCTATAAAAATGGTTTCTTTGTCATAGAATACTGTTTGTAATGGGAATGTTGGATAGAATATGGTAGAAATTGATAGTTTATGAATATTAGGGACTTTGATAGGTTGTTTATCACCCAAAAAATCATCCACCCTTAGAATGGGGAGAGGGAAGGGTATTTCTTGCCTTGGTATTTGCAAATTGAGCAATGTGACTCATTAAGCCTTCTATTTTTAGACCGTGAACATATTGAGGCTTTGAGGAAAGGAAAGGCTGTAGCAAAGTGACAGGCATTGTTCCAGCTCTACTCTGATGTATGTTACGGTTTACTTGAGTTAGACTTTGGTTAGTTGAATGTATGTCTTGTGATTTCATTAGGAGAAAGCATGTCTAGTATTCATTACATGATATTGTGTGGTTAAGCTCCTATGTGCTTGTGATTGAGTGTTGTGTAGGTTTCATACCATTATTCCTGTGTGATTTAATCTGCAGTGGATGTATTATGATGAGAAGTTAATATAGCCTCCTCGAGGGTATTATGATGTGAAATGACGAGGTGAATATGGATATTTAGAAGGTAAGAAACACTATTCTGTAAAAGGTATGACAAGGCACACATGTGGCCTAGATTATGGGCTCATGGTTTGAGAATAGTTTCGAAAATGAAAGGTTTATTGTTTATCCCGCATCCGAGGTTTGTTCCGAAGCGGAGGTTATGCTCGGATCCTAGGAGTGTTCCGGAACGAGTGGTACATGAACACCATGGGTCCCCTGCAGGTCATGACTACTGAGTTATGGCATCAGATAGCATGTTTGTATAGCGAGTGGGGTTATGGTGGTAAATTTATTTCCGTTGTGGTTGACGTGTTTGTGATTCTTGGCAATTTGGTGATTTGTTTATGATTTTCCGTGGTTGACTTGTTGTGATGTATTGATATTCATGTATGATTGGCTGGCTTGTTTTATTCTATTGATTTTATAAGATATGCATGAATACTAATCTTAGTCGGCCTATGATGCTTACCGGTACATAGTGTTTGTACTGATACTACCTTGCTGCATTCTTTGAGTGTAGATTTTGATATAGAGACTGCTACTCATCCTCACATCTACCGTGGAGGAAAATTGCTGACAGATTTTGGAGTGAGCTTCTTCCCATGCCAGGCCGCCCGAAGATCTTCTACTTATGATGTCTTTTCTTATTCTGGACATTATGGATATTTATTAGGCAGATTTCAGTTCTTAGACATGTTTTGGCTTAGAGTCCTGTACGATGACTTTCGAATTTTGGGGATTGTAATAGTTAGATCTTCTTCACTTACTACAATATTTACGGCATGATTTACTTATCCTTTTGTTGTTAAATGAGTAATAATTGTTTAGCTTGATTTATATAAAAATCGTATTGAATGGATTGGGTGATATGTATGTTGGTTCGCCTATTAGGATTTAGATAGGTGCTGGTCATGGTGGGTTAGGTCGTGACAAAGTTGGTATCAGAGCCTTAGGTTTTTCAATCTCATCGTACCAGGACATGTCTAGCAGAGTCTTGTAGATCGGTACGGAGACATCTGTACTTATCTTCGAGAGGCTGCTGGACACTAGGAAAACTCCCTTTTTCTTTCTCCTTTCGTGCTACTTGATTCCAATTGGTATCTACTGATACAAATTGGTATCTGAGTATCCTTCATTCTCTCGCAGATGGTGAGAACACGTGCGGCAACAGCTAGAGGTAGAGGTGAGGGCAGAGGGGTGGCCCCAGCTGAGGGTGGCATCCTGGTGGTTGACCCCGTTCCTCAGGTGGTCCCTAACGAGGGCGGCGGGAGTTGCGGCCACGCCAGCCCGGCCCGGCGGTAGTACCGGTCCCACCGGGAGGCTGCGGCTGCTCGGGGGGGTGTACCAGACGCGATGGCACAAGTGCTGAATCTGTTGCGTGGGTTAGCACAGGCCAAAGCTATACCAGTGGGTCTAGCAAGTAGGGGCGCAGGGGTAGCGACTCCAGATCCGGACAGAGCACAGGCTCTGGGGGTTCAGCACGCAGCAGCAGTGGTGCCTCGCTTGGATGAGGTTCCGGGTTTTAAGGCCTTCTCAAGGCCTGTTACAGGGCCAGTGATAACTGGCGAAGAACATGATCTATTTTGGAGGTTCACAAAATGAAGCCTCCTGTGTTTTATGGTACTGAGTCGGAGGACGCATATGAGTTCATCATCAACTGTTATGAGCGGCTCCATAAGATGGGGGCCGTGGATAAGTACGGGGTGGAGTTTGTGACGTTCTTGTTCTTGGGTGATGCCAAGCTTTTGTGGAGGGCTTATGTGGAGTGTAGGCTAGCTGGATCTCCTCCGTTGACTTGGGTCAATTTTTACTCGGTGTTTTTGGACAAGTGCTTTCCACGTACTCTGAGGGACCGAAGGAAGGTTGAGTTTGCTACTATTTATTAGGGGTACTCGTCGGTTGCTGTGTATGAGTCCCGTTTCCATTCCCTATCCCGACATGCTCTTCGATTCTTGCCCTGCGAAGGGGAGAGAGGATACGGCGGTTTGTGAAGGGTTGAACATTGGGCTTCGTTATCGGCTCTTGCTTAGGCAACGGAGCTTCATTCCAGGAGGTAGTGGAGCACGTCCGTACTGTTGAGGGTATTAGGCAGGAGAGTCAGGCGAAGCATGTAGAGAAGAAGGCCCATAGGGGTGGGATGTTTAGCAACTCCTTCTCGAGGGGTCAGAGTTCACAGGTTTATTCAGGGCGTCCGGTTCTGTCGCGATGCGGTGTCGGTGGAGGGCCCATCGGGGGAAATTATCGGGCTTCCGGTCGGCATGGAGGCTATCTTTGCTTCATCATCGGCTTCTGTTCGGCGGCTACGTTAGACCGTGCTTGCTTCGAGTGTGGTGAGATAGGGCATATTAAGAGATATTGCCCCAAACTGAGACAAAGTGGGCAGGGGACTCAGTATCAGGCTCCTCGAGCTCCATATGCACCAGATCGAGGGAGTAAGGATCGCGCACCGGTAGGGCGGGGCAGCCACACCGCGGGAAGGGGTGGTGCCCGGCCCTAACCGGCGGTCCTCGGCGGTAGGCGGACGACGGTGGCGGGGGAGCTCGGGCGGTAATGGTAATCGCGGTGGTACGCGGTGACGAGGAGGGCGCGGTCGTTTGTGCCTTCCCGGAGTAGACCGAGGTCGAGGCCTCCGTGCGATTATCACGTGTACTATCTCCGTTTACGACCGTATGGCTTTTGTTTTGTTTGATCCGGGTTCTACTTTTTCCTATGTATCTACTTATTTTGTTGTGGGTCTGGATATAATGTGTGATACTCTTGATACTCCTATTTTTGTGTCTACTCCTGTTGGGGATTCTGTGGTTGTGGATAGCGTCTACTCTGCGTGTGCAATTTCTTTTATGGGGTATAGTACTTGGGCAGATTTGATGATCTTAGACATGGTAGATTTGTATGTTATTTTGGGTATGAGTTGGTTGTCCCCGCACTATGCTATACTTGATTTCCATTCTAAGACTGTTACACTAGCCATGCCCGGGGCACCTAGACTCGAGTGGAAGGGTAACCTTAGTCCCCTCCCTAAGAAAGTAATATCCTTTGTTAGTGCTAGGAAGCTAGTAGAGAAGGGTTTTTTACCTTATGGGGCACATATCTGTGATACCAGTGCAGATACTCCATCCCTTGATTCGGTTCCAGTGATACAAGAGTTTGCGGATATGTTCCCCGCGGACTTGCCTGGTATGCCACCGGATCATGATATTGACTTCAGGATTGACTTAGACCCAAGGACTCGTCCTATCTCTATTCCACCTTATAGGATAGCACCAGCAGAACTCCAAAAACTGAAAAAACAGTTGTAAGATCTTCTGGGTAAAGGGTTTATTTGCCCGAGTGCCTCTCCGTGGGGTGCTCCAGTATTTTTTGTTAAGAAGAAGTATGGGTCTATGCGTATGTGTATTGATTACCGGCAATTTGAATAAGGTAATGCTTGTTTGAAACAAGTAACCTATCCCGTATTGATGACTTGTTTGATCGATTCTGAGAGAGCTTCGGTATTCTCAAAAATTGACCTAAGGTCAGGGTACCATCAGTTGAAGATTCGGGCAGAGGATGTTCCTAAAACTACTTTCGGACCAGGTATGGGCACTATGAGTTCTTGGTTATGTCTTTTGGGCTTACAAATGCCCCAGCTACGTTCATGGATTTGATGAACAGTGTGTTCGAGCCCTACCTGGACTCATTCGTTATAATGTTCATAGATGATATCCTGGTGTACTCTAGGAGTAAGGAAGAGCATGAGAAACATTTGAGAATTGCTCTGGGAGTATTGCGGGAGAAGGAATTGTATATTATATTCTCCAAGTGTGAATTTTGGTTGTCTTCTGTGTCTTTCTTGGGGCATGTTATTTCGAAAGAGGGTATTATGGTGGATCCTCAGAAAATTCAGGCAGTCAAGGAATGGGCTAGGCCCACATCAGTGATCGAGATCCGTAGTTTTATGGGTCTGGCTAGCTACTATCGTCGATTTGTGAAAGGGTTTGCCTCTATTGCTTCTCATATGACCCGTTTGACCCAGAAATAGGTGTCGTTTCAGTGGTCCAACGAGCGTGAGGAGAGCTTTCAAAAGCTCAAAACATTGTTAACTACAGCACCGATTATGGCGTTGCCCGTTGAGGGCAAGGATTTTGTTGTTTATTGTGATGCTTCACGTTCTGGCTTGGGTGCTGTTTTGATGCAGAAAAATAAGGTGATTGCTTATGCTTCTCGGCAGTTGAAGGTGCATGAGAAAAACTATCCTACTCATGATCTAGAGTTGGCAGCGGTAATGTTTGCATTGAAAATCTGGAGGCACTACTTGTATGGTGTCCATTGTGAGGTGTACACAGACCATCGCGGCTTTGCGATGTGTGTTCACTCGGAAAGATGCGAACTACAGACGGCGGAGGTGGATGGGCTGCCTAAGGACTATGATATCACCATTTTGTATCACCCTAGTAAGGCTAATGTGGTAGCTGATGCAGTGAGCCGGAAGTCGGCTAGTATGGGAAGTCTTGTTCATTTAATTTCTTCAGCGTCCGTTGGCTAGAGAGGGACAGACTCTGGCTAACAGTTTTATGAGACTAGATATCTTTAACACAGGCAAGGTGTTGGCTTGTATTGAGGCTCGATCATCATTTTTAGAGCAGATTAAGGCTAAGCAGTTTGAAGATGCTAAGCTATGTAAAATATGAGATAAGGTGTTGCGTGGTGAGGCTAAGGAGGCCATGATTGATGAGGAGGGCGTCTTTGCGAATCAAAGGGCGAGTGGGTGTGCCACGTGTGGGCGACTTGATTAAGACCATTCGACGCAGGCTCATAGTTCGAGGTATTCTATCCCCGGGTGTCACTAAGATGTATCGTGATTTGAGGAAACATTATTTGGTAGACTAGGATGAAGCGGGATATTGTAGAGTTCATTGCGCGATGCCTAAATTACCAACAAGTGAAGTATGAACATCGAAGCACAGGTCGTGCGTGAGAATGCCCATTCCTAAATGGAAGGGGGAAAGAATAGCCATGGATTTCATAGTGGGTCTTCCGAAGACGTTAGGGAAGTTTGACTCTATCTGGGTTATTATTGATAGGTTGACTAAGTCTTCCCACTTTATTCCGATGAAAATAACTTATGATGCAGAGAAGTTGGCTAAAGTTTACATTCGGGAGGTACTTAGACTCCACGGGGTTCCTATATCCATCGTGTCCGACAAGAGCACCACGTTCACATCCAGGTTTTGGGAGTGTTTGCATGAGGAGTTGGGTACGAGGTTAGATCTTAGCCACCCACGACCTTCCATCCTCGACCGATGGCGATCGAGCGGATATCGAGTTACCGGAGGATATGCTTTGTGCGTGTGTGATAGATTTCGGTGGGCATTGGGATCAGTTCTTGCCCTTAGCCGAATTTGCTTATAATAATAGCTATCACTCGAGTATTGATGTGGCTCCGTTTGAGGTGTTATATGGAAGGAGGTTGTCGGGACCCGACTAGGGGGCCATGACGGGTACCCGGAGCTGACTACCGAGCACCACTCATTATGCTAATCATTATACTCATCATGAATGCATTTATTATTCTCAACACAACTAGCCATAAGGAAACCATTATCACCTCCGAAACATATCTACATTCATATGCATATGCCCCTCGAGCTATCAAAATAATATACAAATATACAATGTGATCATCATGGGACATCAACTACCCACACGTACGTATCTACGAGCCTCTACTAGAGTACTAGACATAAAGACGGGACAGGACCCCGTCGTGCCCAAATATATACACAAAATAATATATCAAAATGGCACCTCCGGAATAATGGAGTGCTCACTAAATACGCCGATAAACTCCTATGAATCTGGGCCACCTCTGTCTACCAATGGCATGAACACGCGATCCAAAGAAAGGACGTCAGTACGAATATTGTACTGAGTATGTAAGGCATGAACAACAATAGCATATCGAAGAAATAAAGGAACATCAAGTAAGGAAACAACCTGTACTGAAGATCACTTAAAAAGGAACAATGCATGCTAACTTACATCATAAACATCATCATATCAAGTATGCATATATAAACTGCCCGACCATATAGGTACGGTGTGATCATCATTAGCCCGCATCCAGGCCTCCCGCGTCCGGGTTAAACATCTCATGCTGCCCACTAGTGGTGTCTGCCCATGCCCTTTAGACATGGTATATATGTCGCCCGCCTTAGCGGTGTCTGCCCGGCCATATAGGCACGGTGTAATCTCTTCATCATGTACATCTCATAAAGCATGCATAAGAACTCAAATACAAACTATAACTCTATCGGGGTGACGTAAGGTCGTGAACCCCCGATTTCCATTATGGCATAATTATGAGCACCCTGCCTCACCTTGGAGGAACTAACATTATAAGGTGAGTGTAACAACAATCAGTAACATTAAAGAATCATATAAGGATCATTAACTTCATAGAAATATCATATCATGAGCTTTAGAATCTTTAGACTTAGACTCAACATCATCATTATCATATCCGTAACTTATCTCCTATCTTTATCTCATGAGGGACTCTTTACAGACATAGACTCATAGTTTCCGGAATGTAAAAAGGTCATGGAAAGATAAAGAAAGTCATGCCATATGGATCATGCCTTAGAACAAGAAGGGACTAGCCTCACATACCTTGATGTCGCTCTAACTTATCAATTTAAGCGCTTTCCTCCAATGTTCAAAATTCTACCTTCAAGAGAATTCATACTAGAATTAGCTTAAGCTAAAGCTAACAAAAATTGAACAGCATCTCCTTTGTTTCTACAACTTTCTCCATATAATATAACAACTCCCAATCATCAATAACAATATTCATAATATCATAATCAATAACTCCGACAAGTTCGACATTATTCAATCTCAAAATGCCCTCCCATGGTCATCCATAACCATGGTCACAATACAACACCACATTCATCCTTATATAATGCTTCTCCAATAATTTTAATACCATTTGTAACAAGATTCTACTTATAACATCTCAAGAACCATGGTTCATGTCAAACTATTGTTCAAGAATATCATTATCTCACATTTGAGTTCCATATTCTACTTTCTTCCATAATCTAAGTCTTACAACCATTCAATATTCTAAATAACATGAAATGATCATAAAACTCACCTTTGATTATGTAGGAATGGGTCTTAGATGGAAATGCTTCACTTGAAGAAAACCCTAGTTCCTCTTCCAAAGAAATTCTTGACTCCTAGCAACCCCAAAGAGCTTCCTTGCACTTGATTTCCTTGGTTTGATGAAGTTGATCTTTGATTTCCTTAAATTTATGTTGATAAAATATGTAGAACCTTCTAAGAGGTCTTGAGAGAAGTGGAGAAAAGAATGAGAAATTAGAAGTGGGATCACATTTTTATACTTGAAACTTATTCAGCCTGTCGGGACTTATACGGACACTTATACGGTCTGTATAACATTATACGGTCCGTATAAGTGACCGTATTTCACCATCAGAGAAATCATCTTTTCTGTTGGGTTGTACGGACCCTTATATGGGCCGTATAAGTGGTCGTATAACTCCACTTTTCTGAAATTATTTCCGTCACTTCGTTTGATCTCCAATCCTTATGGAACCTTCTTAACACTTGTTTAACACTTCATTAATAATCTAAGAAGCGTTATAACCTTTCCTCAAAAACATCATTTGATCAACGTCACTCGCATTGTAACCCCTTTCAAAACACGACTTATACTTAACATTCTTCAACGAACTTTCTTCTCTTGCTTCAAATGTCTTTGGAATCTTAATTAGAACCGTTAAGTAACCTTTATTACTCATAGAAACATCATATACTTCTTACCCTGCATTAATCTATCTCTTTAGTACGACGACGTGAAATTTTCAAGGTGTAACAGAGGTGTAGGTCTCTTATTGGATGGTTCGATGAGTTTAAGGTTAGGCCTTAGGGCACGCGATCTTACGAGAGTCCCTAGAGAAGGGGTGAAGGTGATTCAAGCCAAGGCATTGGCGCGGAATAGACGAGAAGGAATATGCGGACCGTAAGGTCCGAAATCTTGAGTTTGAGGAAAGAGATAAGTGTTGTTGAAGGTCTCAACCATGAAGGGCGTGATGAGGTTTGGAAAGAAAGGCAAGCTTAGCTCGAGGTTCATTGGTCCATTTGATATTCTCAAACGTGTGGGAGAGGTGGCTTACAAGTTAGCTTTACCTCTGGGTTTATCAGGCGTTCATCCGGTGTTCCATGCGTCGATGTTTAAGAGGTACCACGGCGATGGTTCCTATATTATCCGTTAGGATTCGATTTTGTTAGATGAAAATCTGTCGTATGAGAAAGATCCCATTGCTATCTTACACAGGGATGTCCGCAAGTTGAGGTCCAAGGAAATAGCCTCCGTAAAGTTGATGGAAAGAATCGACCGGTGGAAAAAGCTGCTTGGGAGATAAGTCGGATATACGTAGCAAATACCCTCAGCTTTTCGCTGATTCAGGTAATTCCTCCCTAGATTCTTATCCTTGTCTGTTCAGGGACGAGCGGTGTCTTAATTGGTATATGGTGTAACGACCCTTTCCGATCGTTATGGGAATTTAGGACTCCATTAGGAATTCCAAGGCCGCGGGTGGATTTGTAGGGCGTCTTTTGGTATGTATGCATGTTTCGTGTTGTATTTTTGAGGCCTTGGGTGAAATGTGGGGTGATAGGGGGAAAACTGGACAGAAAATCGAGCTACAGCCCAAAATACATCGCTACAGCGATGGGAGTACCGCTACAGCGGTACTGCTGTAGCGGTGGGCTGACCGCTCCCTGCGGTCCGCCATTTTCTCTTGAGGCCGCTGTGACGGGCCTTTTCCCGCTACGGCGATGCCGCTATAGCGGGGTGGTGACCGCTCTAGCAGTGAGCGGATTTATTATGGGACAGCTATAGCGGTGGCTTGGCCGCTATAGCGGGACCGCTACAGCGGCGTAGTGACCGCCGCAGCGATCGACGGGAAGGCAGTATTCCTGTTTTAATGCCTTAGTTTTATATTTTCATTCATAACATACCAACACACTTCCCAATAAGCACCTAGAGAGGATTTCCAAGCTAGGGCAAGTTAACCTTGATAGGTAAGTCTGTTTTTTTCCATTCTACCATCCCATTACCTCCGTTATTGTAATCATCTTCTTGGGTCTTTATTGGTTAAAGTGAAGTAGGATCCCTAGAATATCAACAAACCTTCTAAACTTGATGGGTGGGAAGTACTAATGTGTGTTTATCGTTTAAATGGATTGATTAGTTTCTATTTGTCATAAATTGAACAATTAGAATAGTAAACTAAGTGATTGAGACCTAGGGTTCTATAAAAATTGTGTCTTTGTCATAGAAAACTGTTTAATGGGAAGATATTGGATAGAATGTGGTAAAATTGATGTTTACGAATATTAGGGGCTTTGATAGGTTGTTTATCACCTAGAAAATCATCCACTCTTAGAATGGGGAGAGGAAGGTACTTCTTGCCTTGGTATTTGAAAATTGGCAATGTCACTCATTAAGCATTCTATTTTTAGACCGCGAACGTATTGAGGCTTTGAGGAGAGGAAAGGTTGTAGCAGAGTGACAGGCATTGTTCCAGCTCTACTCTGATGTAGGTTGCGATTTACTTGAGTTAGACTTTGGTTAGTTGAATGTATATGCTTGTGATTTGCGTTAGGAGAAAGCATGTACAGTATTCGTTGCACATGATATTGTGTGGTTAAGCTCCTATGTGCTTGTGATTGAGTGTTATGTAGGTTTCATGCCATTATTCTGTGTGATTTAATGCAAAGTGAATATATTGTGATGAGAAGTTAATATAGTCTTCTCGAGGATATTATGACATGAAATGACGAGGTGAATATGGATATTGAGAAGGTAAGAAAACAACGTGGTATGACAAGGCACACATGTGGCTTAGATTATGGCTTTCAAAGGTCCGAGGATAGTTCAAAATGAGAGGTTTATTGTTATATCCCGCGTCCGAGGTTCGTTTCGAGGCGAGGCAGGTTGTGCTCGGAACCGAGGAGTGTCCAGAACGAGTGGTACATGGACACCATGGGTCCTCTGCAGGTCATGACTACTGAGCTATGACATCAGATAGCATGTGTGTACAGCGAGTGGGGTTATGGTGGTAAATTTATTTCCGTTGTGGTTGACATATTTGTGATTCTTGGCAATTTGGTGATTTGTTTGTGATTGTCCGTGGTTGACTTGTTGTGATGTATTGATATTCATGTATGATTGATTGGCTTGTTTTATTCTATTGATTTTATAAGATATGCGTGATACTAATCTTAGTCAGCCTATGATGCTTATCGGTACATAGTGTTTGTACTGATACTACCTTGCTGCATTCTTTGAGTGCAGATTTTTATATAGAGACCGCTACTCGTCCTCACATCTAGCGTGGAGGAAATTGCTGACAGATTTTAGGGTGAGCTTCTTCCCATGCCAGGCCACCCGAAGATCTTCTACTTATGATGTCTTTTCTTATTCTGGACATTATGGATATTTATTAGGTAGATTTCAGTTCTTAGACATGTTTTGGCTTAGAGTCATGTATGATGACTTTCGAATCTTGGGGATTGTAATAGTTAGAACTTCCGCACTTGCTACAGTATTTATGGCATGATTTACTTGTTCTTTGTTGTTAAATGAGTAATAATTGCTTCATCTTTATTTATATAAAAACAGTATTGAATGGATTAGGTGGTATGTATGTTAGTTCGCCCATTAGGATTTAGATAGGTGCCGGTTATGGCGGGTTGGGTCATGACATTGTGGCATTGTATAGTTTGGTTTGCTGTGTGGTAGGTTGGTTGTGGTATAGTTAAAGAGGAGACTCTGTCAAAAATTTATAAGATTCCTAAGAGTTTAACATTCGAGGACGAAATTTTCTAAGGGGGGAAGGATGTTACACCTTGTAGTTTTATACGTTGAGAATCGTCGTATGTTAGTTGCCCTAGTCTTGGACACCGGGGCTGTCTTTGAGATTATACGAGGTTGGACATGCCTATCTTATGTTTACAAGGGTTTAAGTTCATGTTTGGTAAGTTATGGAAGAATTAGAGAACAAGCGAATCGAAGAGAATACGTTTCGACAAAGTTTCATTCGGGAATTGATTTATACAGACTGTATTATTGAGATACGGACAGTATCTTGAGACACTGACCGTATTTAAGGATTTCAAAATTAAACAGAGAAGGCTGTTTTAAGGTTGAGAAATCTGAAACCGCATAAATGGTCCGTATAAAATTATACGGCCAGTATATACGGATTGTATTTCTATGGCGGTGAATTTTGGTGCTTGTTTATATTACGCCCTCCCCTCATTTTAAAGTCATTTTAACTTAACCCTAAGTTCATGTAAGCTCTAGAAACCCTCTCCTATCATATGTGATCAACCTCCCTAAGTAGAATCAAAGATCAAAGTGAAGATCAAGGGTTTAAAGGTTTCAAAGTGATTATGGAAGCTTGGTTCTCCTCAGAGTGAAGTAATCTGGAATTGCAGTGTTCTTGAGTTCTTGAGGTAAGATTTCATCTTATTTCCATGTTTATGAGTTTATGTGATAGTTATGATAGGGTTTAAGAGAAAGAAATTAGAAGAAAGGTTCAAACATGAACTTGATGTTATTTTGAGTTGTAATCTAATTTGAGTCATGATTATTAGTGTGTTTTGAGAAAAAATCTTGTTGTGGGGATAATAGTTGATGTTGAGAATATGTTGAGGGTCTTATACTTGGTGTATAAGTGTTGTATACAAGCGTATATCAGGCTGCTCAATTGTATACCTTTAAATGTTGTGGATATGAGTTTAAAGAAGATCATATGAGGTTGTTGTGCTGACAGGTTGTGGGCTTTGTGGTGATGATTAAGAAATAGGGGAAAGGCTGCCCGTTTCACTCTAGAATTGAGTTTTCCTTTATATACGTGAGATACTAGCGCCATCTAAGTTGAATATGTATTCCTTTGTTATAGGATTTGCACCCTAGTTGTGATAAGCTCATTGTTGGATTGCTTGGATGACTTGAGGTATGTCAGGCTAAGTTTTCTTCTTTTTGGTATGATCCTTATGAACGAAACGTAAACGTAACGCTACTCCATAATGACTCTATTCTTAGTAGCTAGGGATGTTCCATGTTGATTCATGTTTTAGAATGTTATTCTCAGTAAGTCCTTCTTCAAATTCATTATGATTCATAGAGTCACTTTTTTGATGAAAATGCTATCTCATAACGATGTTCGGTGGTGTAACGACTTTCCGTCACTCCAACAGATTCAGGATGTACTCTCATCAAATTCTTACATTGCATTTCATTTATATATATATATGTACAGACCTATGACCCTCAAGCATTATATATGCTTATATTATGTATTATATATATGTATGGGGTATGGGGAAGGTGACGGCGTTATATAAGCACTACTACCTGATCAGTTGGTCACATGATGATGATGATGATGACCATAGAGGCCGATATGATACGATGGGATGCCCACAGAGGCTTGACAGGCATTATGTAGGCATATATATATATATACGACTCTTATGCATGCATGTACAGTATTTATGTATATCATTGGCCCACAGAGGCAGTTCAGACATACAAGTTACATTCATTTCATCCTATGTTCTCTTATGTCTCTTTCATGCCTTACATACTCAGTACTTTGTCCGTACTGACATCCCTTTCCTGGGGGCGCTGCGTTTCATGCTCGCAGGTTCAGGTAGACAGATTGACGATCCGCCACTGTAGGCTGCAGTTCAGCTGATATTGGAGCGCTCCTCTTGTTCCGGAGTTGTTGTTGTGTTTTTGGTACGTGATACTTTTGTGTGCATATGGGTATGGCAGGGCCCTGTCCCGACCTTGATGGAGAAATTGTAATGACCCGTTTGGTCGTTATTGAAATACTCCTCGAACCCCGTACAAAAGTCAAGCTTCGTATTATAAAAAGCTAGGCTTATTAAAAAGTTCCGCGCAAATTTAAAATTGGGGTCATATTCGTAGCAGTCAAAATTGTGGGCCAGGGTCAAGATCCTTCGCTGCAGCGGTCCAGAGACAGCCTCAGCGGGAAGCCCTGCTTGCGGCTAAGGCTGCGTGGGCCGATTTTATAAATGCCTTATTTCGGGATTTTGTCTCACTTTTCTCCAAAACCATATTCTAAGCCGACTTTTGTGAGGTTCTTGGATAGAGCACTCGAAAACTTCGCCAAGGTAAGCCTCCAAACATCGTTCTGGTTTACAATTCGTAAAAGAAATTCTTCCCGTTGATAAAACTTGTTCCTCAAAATTAGTAAAAGAGAAAGACGTGATGCATGTATGATTGTTGTGTAACCCTTGTCCTCGTGTTCATAAAACTCCTAGAGTTCTCGATCAAAGCTTCATTCAGCAACGCGGTAGGAAAAAGCGGCACGCACGTTCGTGGTAGTTGCTCGGCATCGAGGTAGGTTATGGTTTACTAGAGTTAAACTTTGATTAGTGAAACGTATATATGACGTAGAATTGACGGGAGAAAGCATGATTAGGTCTTCGGACAAGAAGTTCAGTTGGACATACGATCGGTTGACATTATTAGCATTAAAAAGGGCTTGTAGTAGTGAGAAACTTAGCTAATCGTTCTAAAAGGGATATTAGTGTTGTATAAGTAATCATGGAAGGTCTAGAAGGGTTGGGCGTGATGCGGTTTCAAATTGGTCTTACTATAGGTTGGATTACGATATGTTAGGTGGCGCGTACTTTACTATAGTAATTTCTGTTGTGGGTATGCCTAATTAACATCGAGTTCTAGTATGGCTTGTGGTAATTCGATTGGTACATCACTTATTCTAGCATCACTTCCTGTTTATGACTTGATTATGTCCGACTAAGACATTATGGATAATAGCTCGTAATGGAAATTACTAATAATATATTGTGACGGATAATACTGATAATAATTGAAGATGAACCATATACATCTACGTAAGGCACATTAGACAGGGGGTGACGATGTGTCCTTGTTGTGAACTCGTGGCCCGAGGTTTGTTTCGGAATGAGTAGTACATGGACACCATGGGTCCCCTGCAGGTCATGGATATTTGGGGAAAACATTACCATTTAGCATGTGTGTACATGATTGATGAGAGACTACATTTATTTCATTGTACTTCCGTAATTATTTCCTTTTTGTACATACTTATATATATTTTGTTGATGGTGCTCGTGGATTGGTGGCATTGTATTGAGGTATGATTCATTTTTGATATTTGAAGATTTGGATCCTTTCGTTGTAAAGTAATTGTGGCTTCTCTTGCATTTAATGTTTACGTCAAGAAGGGCTAAGAATGGAATACTTAAATTGGGTGTTTCGTTGTTCATGAGTTGTTGTTAATTGTTAGAAGGAATAATCTATTTGTAGATAGCAGCTGCGGGCAATCTAGAATCATGTTACTATTGTATCTGCCGTTTAATTATTACGTGGTCGTGTTGTGGGAATAAAGGGGGAATGTAGTCAGTTTCGATAGGACGAAGCGGTATGAAGAGTTGTCCTAATTTCTTATTTTTAAGTTTTGAATGTTTGAGAGTCTGAGATATACATTAGGCCGCCGAGTTATGTTATTCCTCATCATGCGATTAAATAGGTGATAGTAATTTCATGATGCACTGTTAATTAATGGGATTAGCTAATAAGTGTAATCGTTAATTAACATAGATGTTTATTTTGTTTAGTTTTATATTATATTGTGTGAACTAATCTTAGTCGGCCTATGATGCTTACCAGTACGTGTGGTGTACTGATACTACTCTTGCTACATTCCGTTCGGAGTGTAGGTGTGTTTTAAGGTAATTGCTTGGAGTTTTCATTATGTTTCAGCGGTAGACATCCTCCGACAGCTTTTGTGTATCTCCTTCCAGACAGAAGATGTGTCATCATTTTATTTTCGGTCTATTCCTTGTATTGTAGAAGCTCTGGTACATGTCTAGACTAGATCTCGGGAAATGAAAGTTTTCTCTTGAGTTTATTAAAAAAGATTATGATTATTTCCACCTATTATTTATGTTAGTAGTTATATAATTGTAAAGACGAGTTTTCGAATATGGGTTGGTTGATAAAGGTTCGCCTACTAGGTGATAATACGGTAGGTGCCCGCAGAATCCATAATTTGGGTCGTGACAGTTGGTATCAGATCCTAGGTTACCGGTCTCACATTGTACAAGAGCTGTGTCTAGTAGAGTCTCGTGGAATGGTATGTTGATGTCCATACCCATCCACGGGAGGCTATTGGGGCATCTAGGAATCTTTCTCTTCTTTCATTGCTATCGTCTTTGTCTCAGTGTCTTGAAATCCAATTTGAGTCCAATTTGTATCTAGATGATTCCAATTGGTATCTCGGTGAGTCAAGATGGTATCTACCGATATATAGTGTATAGCGGTTCTATTTTTTCCGATTCACATTTGCACTTGCATCATTTGAAAAGGAAAGTGTCCCGGGAAAGTACGGTTGTCAATCGTACTGGGAAAAAGGAAAAAATATACTTCTACGTGGATGGTGCTCTAAATGGACCTATTTTAGAGTCGCCACCTAATTTTTAGGAAATTAGGAAAACCAATTTGAAAAGGGTTCATTTAAAGCAGTTAAGTTTTAAAAGAATCCTAATCTAACCAAAGTGTGGGTAAGGGTTCTGGTGATCCCCCGGGGAAGGTGTTAGGCACCCCGGTATTAAGGATCCTCTCAATTGTGGTTTACCAACGGGTTCTAATAATATGTTCATATAGGTATAAATTGGTTTGTGATAAAAATAGTTTCTGTTTAATATTTCCGCAAATATTAGTCATTTATGCAAAATAGTACGTTTCAAGAATCAAAAGTGGTAAAATTTTGCCCAAAATTGAGCGTTTGGGGTGTCGGACTAGAACACTTAGGCTAATACCTGAAGGCTCTTAGCCTAAGTAGGACCCTACGTAAGTCCACCCAAAAAACGATTTTCGAAAAAATCGTTAAAGTATAGGAAAATAGGTTGAATATATAGTTTATATAGTATTGTATATATATATATATATGTAGTCCATTTTTTACTTCTACCTTCTATAAGTTTGAGCCATATTTTATTATATTTTTCTTTAGCCTAAGTCTAACCAATTAAAATTAGTCCCTCAAGTTTGAATATTGGTCCAAATCTGCCCATAAGTCCATAAGCAACCCGCATAGTCCATAAATTCATACCAGTCCACAGGTCTAAAAATTATTCAAATCAGTCCCATTATTTACTAAATTGATCATTTTTTGTCCCAATTATACTAAATAGAATCATTTGAAGTTACAAGCTATATCAAAGTTTCCAAAATCAGTTTTGTGTGGTTTTAAAACCAAGTTTATGAGACTTTAAATGTGGGAGAACCTTAAGGGTTCCAATTTATAAATAAATACGCAAGTACCGAATTTAAATGCATAAATAAAGAGATAAAGGTATTGGGCCGATCAAGCCTAATAAGAATATGTTATGCATTTGGGAATTCCTCGGGTCCAAACGTGTGCTCCATTTTTGCTCCAAATTGGGTTGACTCGATCTAGACACGTTAGTAGGCCCCAACGGGTTTTAGGTGGACAAAGACATAGAAGGGTATACTCAACATTAGTACACATTCATAAATTAAACTAAGTACAAGAATTAAATTTATAATTATTACATAGCCAAAAATGAATTACAAATAACATTGGGCCAAGCCCAGTAAGATAACTCAGACTGGTAGCAAATATCGTAAAAGGTGGCCTAATAAAGGCTAAGGTACTATGGATCTCAGAAACACGTAACCAAGTAGCCCAAAAGAAACAAATGATTAGGGCCCAAAATTGGAGGCCCAAGGCCAAGCACCTCAAAATTCCGCTAAGGCAGGAAACTGCAATATTCACTAAGTAATGGTATACATTCTTCTGGAGGGCAACACAACATGTTGCATACCCTCCAAATATTCAATATGTGTCCTAACTTAACCATTCTAATTCCCAGAAATGAACAAAATTATGTGAGCAAAGCAACATCACTATTTTGAGTGTCAAGAAAACATAGTAGCACAACACACAAGTTACTGAAGGGGAACTAAGGGGGCATTGGTGTAAAAACAACTAATCAGGAATCCACAGAAAATAAGCAAAACTTGGACTACTCATAAATAAACCTTCAAAAGCTACAAGGAACACATTGAATTCAGTTTTAGGATGACAGTTTAGCTAATAGGTAGGATTAGGATCAAACATGGTCAAACTAAGTGTACCTCCAATCTATTTTAACTTAAGTCAAGTTCAAGTTATTTTCAAAATAGACTAATAGGAGAAATAAAGTAACACAATAATGGTCTCAGATTCAGGGTCATCTTAAGTTCAGAATAAGATTATGGCAAATCTCAAGTAGTCAAAAAATGCAAGTAGAGATTCCCATGGTGCAAGTAGATGTTTCTATGAGTGATCTTACTAATTTAAGCCTAGATTTATTCCCTCTAACTGTTCAAAGTTCAAGATCATATAGTACATATTCATTTCAAATGCAAAATTACTTTTAATCTAGCTCAGCTTATCGCAGGATAAAAATGGCAAGTAGTATGTAGCTCGTAGGTTGAAAATGATCTAAGTCTCCAGGTTCTCAATTTCTAAGTTAAGGTTCAACTTCAAGTGCTGGAAATGATTTAGCAAATAACAGGTCCTAATAGGAACTCCAAACATAATAGCTAATCTCAACTGACTCTTAAAATTATGCAAGAGGACAAGGGATACACATATGTCGAACAAATGAGAATAATGTATAGGATCTACTCAAAGCAACACAAGGCTTAAAACAAATTCTCAATCAGCACAAAAGGACTCAAATAGCACTAATAGGGGCATGTCACTCCCTCGGGCCAAGAGATAAGGTCAAAGTAGGACCAAATTCATACACTCAGCACACAAGCATATATACATATAAGTTTAGGAGGACGGATATACATATATATATATATATATATATATGTGTGTGTGTGTGTGTGTGTTTGTGGATATATATATATATATATATCCAGGATCAATTTTTAAACAACTCAGAGGCCTCAAGATTGCACATATAGAATATGACACTCAAATCAACATATTAGGCCTAGTTTCATGCTCAAACAGACACACAGGAGCAAATAGGTGGCAAGAAACTCAAGTTACACAATGATAGCAGAAAGAGAAGTATAGACATTAACTTAGCCTTTTAACTTTGCTTTGGCCTTTTCTGATCATCCTAATTAGCCTAGGTGAACAAGATACACAAGGGAGATTCTAAACAGTAAAACAGGCACAAAGAACAAACTATAGCAAGTACTACCAGAATCCTCTAAATAAGTAAACTCAAATGAAGAAACCAGTCACATGATTCACAAAAGCAAAACAGGTCCAACAGTATACCAATCACCCCATTCCTCTCTCATTCCCAGTTTTAGTGTCAAAACAACAAGTTAGCAAATGCTAATACCTCCTCTTTTAACAGTTTGCAAGTCAAATTCCATGTGCACATAAAGAGTGAACCAATCTAAAGTTTAACACACAAGCCACAACCTCTTTCAAGCTCTTTCAGTAAGCAAGTAACCAAGTTACAGCCTCAAAATTCATTTGACTAGGTTAAGAAAACCCTTTTATCTCCACAAAGTTCAAATAGGATAGAATTGCACATAAATTCAATAAGTAGGCTTAAGAAACACAAATCCAAATCCTCACATCTTAACACAACTAGTTAAACCTAAACAGAAGAAAACATGAATCATTATAAAAGGTTTTAAACATGACAAGCTCTTTTCTTTCCAAAAATAGCACAGGAAATCTAAAACACATCCTGCCAGGTGCAAACAAGAACAATAAACATCCAGGACCACTTTTGACACCAGGTTTCACTCAAGGGGTATATCAAAAACCCTTTTAAACTAGTTTACAGGCAATGAACATATAGAAAGCAAAAGGCAAGTTCTCAAATCCATCTTTTAAATTTTAAAACAGTCCTAAGAGGCTAGCAAGAGGTTAAACAAGCAGGATACAAACAAACATTTTGGAAAAAACCATTTTTATCTTAGTTTCACCTTCAAAGCCTTAAAAACAGGAAACACAATATGACCAGTCCAAATAGGGGACAGGACATCAAGATTTCAATTCTTGATACAACACAGAAGTTGTAAAAGCAGTGTTTAAGCCACAGCAAGTTATTAACTTCATTTGAAACCATTTAAACAGGAAATCCTTTAAACAAACAAGCAAACACACAATGATTCATGTCTTAACCTCAAACAACCAAACAACACACCTCAAACCTCAAGTAACCAATGGAACAGTAACTCCAATCATAAACAGATCCCCATTTTGTCATCTTAAAACTATTTCAAGACATCAAATCCTTTAAAACATCAAGACACCACTAACAAACATCTCAAAACCTTGAAACAACTTAAACATCTCAGAGCCAAAAGAGAATTCTGTAAAAACAGTGAGCATGAACAAAATATAGGTTTCTTTAGCTCAAACATCCATTTTCAGAGTTCCAAAATATATTAAACAACACCATAAAACACTCAAACAAAACTCCATATCCTTATTTCACACATCAAAGTAGTTTCAAAAGCTAAATGGCATAATATGTTTTAAGTAACACAACTAACAACATAAGCTGTAAATAGAGTAAACTAGGTTGGAATAGGAGTGTTACCCTTTTGTAGGGCAACCAAAAGCTCAAAATGGAGGGATTGGGTCAACTTTCAAACATCAACACTTGAAAACCTTGTAAAATAGCCTTTTTCTTCTTAAATCTTTGTATAATATGTGTATATTAAAATAGTATAAGTAGGTATATCTTATAGTACTCTTAAAGTAGTGGTCTCTTTGTAGTATATAGGTAATATATATAGTATATATTTTGGTTTTTCAGTGTATATGAGTAGTAGAAGGATTATATATTTCTTGAATGCTTAGAAAATTTTAGCCAAAGGTCCGGATCCTTAAAAATGGCACAATTGCCTTCTATTTATAGCAAACAATTAGGGCTTTAGGGACAAAAAAGGGAATGTCTTTCATCCAAACAAATTTCCCCCCAAAATACCCTAATTTCAATGTCACAAAAAATTCAAATTCGAGTAAAGGACCAGATTATTCCTAACAGAAATGTACTACCTTATCCTATATTCAACAATTTTAACAAAAATCAGATAATTTCCAACGAATAGTACTAGAAAGTACACACAAAATATCCACTAAATCCCTAAATACTAGGATAGTACAGTGAGTCACACATACAGCCAAAAAATAGTACAACCAATGTTACAATGGTACTAAGTTAGGACAAAATCCCCTAGAATCCCCTTTACCCAAATCCAATGGGAGTTCCCCCTTAAAACTCCCTTTTGGTGTCATGGTGCTCAAGATAACAGCAAGCTCAATGGCTTCTGTCCATGGCTCCCATGACACGTAAGAATTTAGGGTAACATCCCATTAGGGGTTCAATTAGACATGAAAATATAAGTAAAACATAAAACTAAACCTGATAATAGCATTAGGATAGAAAGGGAACAAAACCCCTCAAAAATTAGCCGTGGAATAGCCATGAAAATGGCTTGATGATTGATCGTAGCATAAACCCTAAATCGCCATTTGAGAGAGAAAGAGGAGACGGGATCAGGTGTGGACGAAGACAAAAAGAAAGGGGATTTGGAAGTTTCTGTTTATAACTTCCAACCCCCTTTTAAAATCTAAATTATCCTCTGCACACACCCCCCCCCCCCCCCCCCCAATTTTTTAAATTATTTAAAAAGGCCCCCTTATGTTTAAAATACACACTTTTCAAACTTTGTACTCCATTTAGAATAATTACTTAATTTCGTGAAAATACATATTCGTCTCGAAACCTATCGTAAACTTATTTTTTTTTTAAACAAAATTTGGAATACGCCATTTTAAAATACGAGCTTTAATATAAACCCAATATTGACATAGTTCCGGGTAATATTTAAAGGTGTGAAAAATGCGGTAAAAAATAAACTGTAATTCATACGTCGTCTTAATTAACAATTTTCCCTAGTTAGACGGAGCGGGAAGTGTATTTTCTTTTTGATTTATATTTATGAAAGCAAATAACTCGTAATTTCATGTAGTTGTTAACTTTTATAACAACTAATAATTAAACGTCAATTTTTTGCCATTGCCTTGGGATTTTTAAATTCTTAATTTTCCAAGGGCATCCTTACTCCGTCTTGGACTCGGGAAATTTAAAAATTAAAATATGCGTTTTATGAGGTGAAAATTATGTGTCAACATAGTGTAAGTAGCAATAGCGTCCAGTTGCAAACATGTATGTGCGTGAGTAGAAGAATGTGTGTAAAATATCGGGTTTTCCCCTACGAAATCTTAGAGTGGGAAACCCCTGGCCCACAGTGTCAACATCTTCGCTGCAGCGGGTTCGTCATCACGACATGAGTGTCCGCTGCGGCGGACCCACAGCTTATCTTCGCCTCACCACCACAAACCCTGTCTCGTCGTGACGAGACCGCTGCAGCGAAAAACGTCTGCTGCAGCGAAGGCCAACCAATAGCCAGCAGACTTGTTCCCACATTTTTCAAAGCAAAACATCGATATCCTAAACATGATCTATCTTAAAACATCTAGCCTCACGAGGGCAATTGTCATACAAAACCATCCAAACACAAATATTCAATGGATCACGAGAAATAACATAAATGAAAGTTTTCCAAACATCAAAAACACAAGCCAAAAATGAATGGAAATATTGTCTGAAAGTAAGCTCTACACGGGCTGAAATAACCATGCTAAAAAGGGGGAGGGGGATCACTGGTTCCTCCTTATATATATATTTGGATGCCTCGCCACTATTGGTACTCGAGCTGCTGGAGACGTCAGTGTCTAGGACAAACTTGCTTAAGAAGGAGAAATGCTCGGCATCGGCCTTGGTTATCTTAGGGAGCCTAGACCGCGATTTCACTATCTTCAGTATCCTCTTGATGCCCTTCACATCCGAGCAAACAGCTTGTCCCGGGCCCTATTTTTCTTCTTCTCAATATCAAGATCCTTGCGGAGCTCCCCATGGGCCTCAGCCAAGGAACCATACACACTCTGGAGGACGTCCACCGAATTCTACATCTTGGTCTGGGTGGACATGTACCTCTTAATTTCATCCGGGCCAAAACCATCTAGCACCACTAGATGAACCTACCTCAAAAGAAGGTTGTGTCCATCCTATCATCACACCCTTCATGGTGGCCAACTAGGACTCTATCCACTCAAGGGGACCCCGGGGCTGGGATGTATCACCTCTGTATCCTCCTCTCTCCTCCTGCTCGCCATCACTGTCCTCGCAACCCGAGCCAATCCTCTTCCTCTTGCTCCAGGATTTGGAGCCCTTCACTCTCAACGGGTCCAAGTCGCCATCAGAATGGACCCACAAATAATAACTCTCCCTAGGGACATTAAACCGCTCGCATAGTAAGGTAATGAGAGTAGGAAATATCAGACTCGAGCCCGGCTTATCCAGAAAATCTCTCAACTCTGAGATCACCTGATTTCCCATATTCACCGGCACCCCGTCTAGTACATAAGCCACCACAAGAGCCCGGGGATAGGTTACATCATTAGTATTACTCAAGGGCCAAACTTGGCGAGACACGATTTTCAGCCATCTCCTAGCATTAGCAGTGAAGTAGTTGCCCTTAATCCCAGTACGGCTATTGGCCCAAGTAACCTTACGCCTTTTCGACTCCACCACCAGGGTGTTCACAAGCCACTGACCATTTCCCTTTTGATCTTTGGCATTCATAGAATCATCGGAGTAATTGTCAAGACCATAGAGATCATGGATCATCTCCACACCAAACGGTACTCTAACACCCCAAAGAATGACTGCTGGGTCAGGAAGGGTCAAATCCACTGACGGGAGCATAGCATAAAATTCCCTAACCCAGTGAGCATTGTACTTATCCGGGGACTCTACCAACTTAGTCCATTTGATTTTATGAAGGCGATTATAAAATTTGGGAGCCAACTCATCTACCTAGTCCATAATGAAACCCGCTCGGGCAGTATTCCTTTCGTCTTCTGCTCAATAAAATGCTTCTTACACTGACCAGAGATGAATCGATTGTAGGAATGAGGAGTATTGGGGTTCGGGGCAACGGGAAGAGCACCTTGCTCTTGAGCCATGGTTTAGTGAAAATAAGTACCTAGAAAAGAAAGACGACATTAGTTTTATATTCACATAGGGTAACAAAGACAAGGTTTGTATGAAACTATATTAACAACAAAAAGGCATAAAACAACTACCCCACCCCAAAAATAAAGTTTTACACCAACATTCACAGTAGATCTTTAGTAGGAAATGATTTTAAAACTATGGGGACGTTAAATAAGTGTATAACCCGAGTTTCTTTCAACCCCAACAAATCACAAACTCTCATTCTCCACAAATCCAAAGTTCTTCTAGATAAACTTGACATGGCTAGTCTATTTTAACAACCTAAGCATGGAAAGTTTGAATTTTTGTAAAAGAGTAAGAAATGAAAAGGGAAAAGTGTGAAGAACATACCTTGAAATCTGAGAAGAGTGACGGAGGAGAGTGACCTTTGTGAGTCTAATTCTGGTGTTGTTTTAGGAGGAAGAGAGAAGAGAGTAAGGGGAGATTACTAAGGGAAAGGGATATGGAGAGTTAGAGAGTTTGAGAGAGGAGAATAATGAGAAATAGGGGGAGTGGAAACAGTTAAAGTGATAAATGAAGAGGGGGAGGAGTTGAAAGCCCTCCCCAAATGTTGGGTCTATTATAGAGGGGTGTTCGTTGTAGCGGTCCCCTTTCTCGCTGCAGCGAGCCTGCCGTGGCGAGGGACCAGCCGCTACAGTGGTCCTTACCCAAAAATTTTGCCCTTTTTCCCGCGTTGTTTTATGTGCACTGTGTATTCCAATACCCCTTGGTTCCACTAGCGTATCCCACCCTAACTAGATCGAGACCCAATCCATAGGGTAAAATGCTTCAGCTATTTGACCATACGTAATGAAATAACCTTCCAACCTCTCCGTAACACTAGTCCGTTCGGGGACGAACGGTTGTTTAATTGGTATCTGATGTAACGACCCATTTGGTCGTTATTGAAATCTTCCTCGAACCCCGTACAAAAGTCAAGCTTCGCATCATAAAAGGATAGGCTTATTAAAAAGTTCCATGTAAAATTAAAATTGGGGTCATATTCGTAGAAGGCAAAATTGTGGGCCAGGGTCAAAATCCTTCGCTGCAGCGGTCCAGAGACTGCCGCAGCGGGAAACCCACCGCTACAGCAAAGCTGCGTGGGCCAGACCCCTATAAATTCCTTGTTTTGGGTTTTTTTCCCACTTTTCTCCAAAACCTTATTCTAAGCCGACTTTTGTGAGGTTTTTGGATAGAACACCTGAAAACTTCACCAAGGTAAGCCTCCAAACATCGTTTTGGTTTACAATTCATAAAAAAAATTCTTCCCATTAATAAAACTTGTTCCTCAAAATTAGTAAAAGAGAAAGACGTGATGCATGTATGATTGTTGCGTAACCCTTGTCCTCGTGTTCATAAAACTCCTTGAGCTCTCGGTCAAAGCTTCGGCTCAGCAGCGTGGTAGGAAAAGGCTACATGCACTTTCGTGGTAGTTGCTCGATATCAAGGTAGGTTATGATTTACTTGAGCTAGACTTTGATTAGTGAGACATATATATATGACGTAGAATTGACGGGAGAAAGCATGATTAAGTCTTCGGACAAGAAGTTCGGTTGGACATATGATAGGTTGACATTGTTAGCATTAAAAAGGGCTTGTAGTAGTGAGAAACTTAGCTAATCATTCTAAAAGAGATATTAGTGTTGCATAAGTAATCATGGAAGGTCTAGAAGGGTTGGGTGTAATGCGGTTGCAAATTGGTTTTAGCATAGGTTGGATTACGATATGTTAGGTGGCGCGTACTTTACTATAGTAATTTATGTTATGGGTATGCCTAATTAGTATCGAGTTCTAGTGTGACTTGTGGTAATTCGATTGGTACATCACTTATTCTGGCATCACTTTGTGTTTATGACTTGATTATTTCCGACTAAGACACTATGGATAATAGCTCGTAATGGAAATTACTAATAATATATTATGACGGATAATACTGATAATAATTGAAGATAGAACATATACATCTACGTAAGGCACATTTGACAGGGGGTGACGATGTGTCCTTGTTGTGAAATCATGGTCCGAGGTTTGTTTCGGAATGAGTAGTATATGGAAATCATGGGTCCCCTACAGATCATGGATATTGGGGGAAAACATCACCATTTAGCATGTGTGTACATGATTGATGAGAGACTACATTTATTTCTTTGTACTTCCATAATTATTTCCTTTTTGTACATACTTATATATGTTTTGTTGATGGTGTTCGTGGATTGGTGGCATTGTATTGAGGTATGATTCACTTCCGAGATTTCAAGATTTGGATCCTTTCGTTGGAAAGTAATTATGGCTTCTCTTGCATTTAATGTTTATGTCAAGAAGGGCTAAGAATGGAATACTTAAATTGGGTGTTCCGTTGTTCATGAGTTGTTGTTAATTGTTAGAAGGAATAATCTATAAGCAGATAGCATCTGAGGGCGATCGAGAATCGTGTTACTATTGTGTCTGCCGTTTAATTAATACGTGGCCGTGTTGTGGGAATAAAGGGGGAATGTAATCAGTTTTGATAGGACGAAGCGGTATGAAGAGTTGTCCTAATTTCTTATTTTCAAGTTTTAAATGTATGAGAGTCTGAGATATACATTAGGCCGCCGAGTTATGTTATTCCTCATCATGCGATTAAATAGGTGATAGTAATAGAGAGGCTCCTAGTAATTTCATGATGCACTATTAATTAATGGGATTAGCTAATAAGTGTAATTGTTAATTAACATAGATGTTTATTCTGTTTAGTTTTATATTATATTGTGTGAACTAATCTTAGTTGGCCTATGATGCTTACCAGTACATGTGGTGTACTGATACTGCACTTGCTACATTCCGTTCAGAGTGTAGGTGTGTTTTCAGGTAATTGCTTGGAGTTTTCATTATGCTGCAGCGGTACATATCCTCCGGCAGCTTTCGTGTATCTCCTTCCAGATAGAAGCTGTGTCATCATTTTATTTTCGATCTATTCCTTGTATTGTAGAAGCTCTTGTACATGTCTAGACTAGATCCCGGGAAATGGAAGTTTTCTCTTGAGTTTATTAAAAGGGATTATGTTGTTTTCCACCTATTATTTATGTTAGTTGTTATATAATTGTAAATTCGAGTTTTCGAATATGGGTTGGTTGATAAGGGTTCGCATACTAGGTGATAATATGGTAGGTGCCTGTGCGATCCGTAATTTGGGTCATGACAGAGTTCTACAAGGGTTTAGATCCTATGACGAAATCTGTGGCAAATAATACAGCCGGTAGGTGTTTCATGGACAAGACTTTTGTTAGAATCACCCAATTGCGTACTACACATAATCAAACATGGCACTCGAGTGGTACGGATGGTGTAGTATATGAGGCTCCGTTGTTGAACACCACAGTCAAGGAAGCTCAAGAGAGAGATCAAAACATTACTCAACTTGCTACCAACATTAGCTTGTTAACCAAGAGGTTCGCAGAAGATGATGCCAAGAAGGTGCATGCGGTAGAAGAGGTGTCGCCCTGACCAAATGGCATTATCATACTCAAGAGGTTCCATAACAAGAGGGAAACCCAATGCAATATGAGAATGCTAAATATGTCAACAATTCTCAAGGAGGTTATCAAAGGCAAAATTATCAAGGTTCCGAATATCAAAATCAATGGAAGCCTCAACGGTAAGGTCAAGGTAACAATTATGGATGAAGTGATTATGGTAATTCTAATCAAGGGAACTACAACAACAACAACTTCGGGAATCAGAGTTCCAATCCTTATGTTCCGCCAAAGAGCCAATCGTTCAACTCTCAACATAGGCGAGAGGGCCCTCCAAATGATCAAGGGAATTCTAAATTGGAGAGCATGCTTGAGCGGGTATTAGCAAATCAAGAAGAGTCTGATAAGTCGATGAAGGGCTTGACCGAAGTTATGGGTTCTCATACCGCTTCCATTCAAAATCTTGAATCATAAATGAGAGATCTTTCTCAAGAACAATATCCTCCACAAAAAGGACAACTCCTGGGATGAAAGAAGTCTTCTCGGAAAGCAAAGAAAATAGAAACTTCAATGAAGAGAAGTAGTTCAGCTTAAAAGGGCCGAAGGGAAACTTCTCTAGAGTATTGGAGCTGATCGACGAACATGATTGGGAGATTTTTACAAGGCCATCGTAGAAGTACAATCCGACCTTGGTTCGCGAACTCTACGCTTTCTATTCTGCAGCTTTGAAGAAACAAAAGTGGTCCGAACCCAAAAAGCTGCGACTTTGCCTCGACAGTGTTCAGTAAGGGTTGTCAAGGTTGACTGTCACACTAAGGCAATCAATAAGTATTATTTCATGCGTAGCTTACCTATGGTCGGGGAATATAAATAAAGGTTGGCAAACAAGGACAATGAGTTGCAGTGGGCTACATCGGTGATCTCAGCCGAGGAAAGTCCAAAGTGGCTTAACCCAAAATTCAAACTCAAAAGGAACGGCCTCACCATTGAGAAGAAACACTGGCTGAACTTTATCATTTGCCTCTTGATGCCAACAAAGAATGACCAAGACATCCCCATCGAAAAAGCCATTCTCCTAGCTTGCATCATGTCTGGCCACCACATTAATGTAGGGGAAATT
This sequence comes from Lycium ferocissimum, assembly GCF_029784015.1. NCBI lineage: Eukaryota > Viridiplantae > Streptophyta > Magnoliopsida > Solanales > Solanaceae > Lycium > Lycium ferocissimum. The sequence continues at coordinate 37,521 of NW_026715920.1, forward strand.
ATTATTGAATAGGACACAGAGCAGACGAAGGTCATACCTGTCACGACCCAACTAGGGGCCGTGACGGGAACCCGATACTCGTACCGAGCACCCCTTACCTATCATTGTACCGTACCTCTTAACAAGTCGTAGGAACGGTGCCCTTCTTTTTTTTTTTTCCAAACTAAACATTAACATTAGCGAGCGTCATTATAAACATAGACCCGCTTAGCTTCGCTATCACTTTATACAACGGCATTAGGATGCCTAAAATACCCACATATTTAACTATACATAATCGATCTGTACGTATCTGTCTACGAGCCTCTAGACATAATACACTTATACATAGGAAGGACCGAGTATTGTCGTGCCCGAAAATATATACACAAAAGAGTACCACGGGAGTGAGGCTCCGGAACAACTGGAGCGCTGTCAAGTGCGGCTGGTAGAGCTCTTAAGGATCAAATCACTACCTGGCGACTGCGCGCGCATGAAACGCGAGCGCCCACAAGAAGGGCGTCGGTACGAATAGTGTACGAGTATGTAAGGCATGAATAGTAATATACGAGAACATAAATCATGCATAATGACATAAAAGAATTACAACTCAAGAATCGGGATAGAAACATAACCGTATATATAGGTGCCCTTGGGCGGGTTATGCTTTCTTAACTTTCCTTACTCATTTATATATATACATAAATACATAAAATATAGAATACATATTATATTGCCGGCGTCGAGCGGAACGATCCATTTAACCATAAACATGCACATCCCGCGTCGGGCATCCGCGTCCGGACGATATCAAGTCATGTAATAACCGATCGTGGATATGCGTATATAACACTCGCCATTATCTCCATTTTCCCCATAAATATATGAAGATTCCATGTATGAATATCGGCGTCTATAGCGCCCATGAATATATGAAAATTCCATGAATAAATATCGGCGTCTATAAGCGCCCATAAATATATGAAAATTCCATGTATAAATATATATCGGCGTCTATAGCGTCCGACTACGCTATTATACAATATACTTATGCCATGTTCATTTATTAGCGCGCATATAGCGCTCTCGATTGTCATCATCGTCGTAAGTATTCTCATTAAAGTAGTTACAACACTTATTGTTTAATAATCAAAGCACTAAAGAAAGCACGAGAACGGTGGGCCCACCCGAGTCAAATGAGGTGGCGTACTCAACTTACCTATAATACGTGTCATGACGTTACTTATGAAGACGCTAGGTAATCGGGTCTTATCCTTGCACGTTCTAGAATATTTAGACACTCCTTTCACAATTCAAGTACTTTTAGTTCAATCCGAATGAATAGTACCCATTTTCAATCGCGGATTTCTAGAGTTAGGAAAGTCCCGAGGCGCGAAATCAAACCTATACTTCTAAGACATGCCAATAAAGGAAGGGGAAACCTTACATACCTCTTTCGGCTTCTTTAGCTATTCCGAATTCGCGTCGCAATCTCGTCAAAATCGCAAATTGGTCATATTTACCAAAACTCTTATTAGGGTTCGTAGGGTTAGAATCTTAAGGAAACACTTGGCTACCGAAATTTCGGCAAAGCACTTCCTTTGTAAATATACCACCGAGAATCAACTCGCTTATTTCATCAACACAAATCCGAGAATAAAGCTCGGCCAAATCAACAACCATCAATGCCCAAAAATCTTGACCACAAAATCAATAGGCCATTCATATTCATTTCAAAGCAATTCAATTCAATGCAAGTCAATCAAGTTCATACGGTACTTGATAACTTAAGCAACATACTTCTTATCCAAGACCTTTTTATCTCCAATAAAACAACAATAACATATAC
>NW_026715921.1:0-36812 GCF_029784015.1 Lycium ferocissimum
GGTCACCTTAAGAATTTGGTGTTTCTTTTGATGATAATTTAGAGGTCTTAGTTTTAATATAACTTTGGTTGCTAAATTGTCTTGTTGTGTCAAATTATCTATCTTTTCTTTTCCTTTTATTTATCTTCTTAATTTCTCATTTCCGCGTATCCGTCCTTGTATCAAGAGAATTAGCAAGCCAGTAAACTAGGGAACTCACCAATAAAAGTCAACATACATGAATATATCAAGTTCCACTTAGTTTACCATTCACATCATTCTGTGTTTCATTTACGAACTCAAGGTTTCAACAAGCCACTCACAAGCAACAAAGATACAAAACAGCCACTCACAGGCAACCACAAGCCACCCACAAGCAAATCAATCCCGAACCCGGGCGGGAAAAACCACGGAGGCTAATCGTCCTCTGGAGACCGCAACAATGGGTACCCGATTTGGGAAGCAACAGGGTCAATCTTCCTCCGGACCGAACAAAATAGAATCCGGGAAGGAAGCAACGGAGGTCAATCATTCTCCTCGGATCGACAATAAAACAACAGACATCGGTGTTAGTAAGAAGCAGAGGTCAATCATCCTTCCCGACACAACAATACCGTATTGGGATATATTAGGATCCATAACGGCTAATCATCCCTTCCCCGGACTAGCACACCTTGCCCATACAATGGCCAAACATAAACAAAATACAAATCATGGCATATTACCGAATTATCAATCATGGCTTAGAGCCGAATCTCACTCTCTCAAGACATCATCTCCAACAGAGGCATTTCAAGGTCATAACCGATTGAGGAATCTTATTCAATTTTCAAGTTCAAGAAATCCATTCAACAAAGAAACAAGTTTAAGGTCCAACCTTTAGAAAATGAGTTCAATTATCCAATAATGGGAAAATGAAGTTTCACAAAGTAAGATAGTTAGTATAAGGCTGGACGGTTTTCTACACACGTACGACCTTGTCTAAAAGAAATCATCTTTAATTCCAAAAGAACTTCAACCAATTAAGAATTATAATCATGTTCATATTCTAGAGAAAGATTTCCAAATTACAAACAATCATCCACACATTTCAAATAAGATAACATACTTCAAAAGAAGGGTTCTGAAAAGTAGGCATACTTCAAGAAAGATTTTTGAAAATTTAGACATACTTGAAAAGATGATTTTTGAAATATAAACATACCTCAAATCCCGCTCAAACGCACTTTCCAAGATTCAATAATCACACTACAATGGTTTTAGATGATAAAGATTAGAACCTGAATAGTTTCAGGTTTTCTTGGAATTTCGAAAACTGGGTTTTTTCGCAAGCCTTTAAATCTTATGGAAATCATTGGTGGATTCTAACCTCTTTGTTTATTTTATACTAGTTCAAACATCAATAATAATCACATAAAATCAAGAGTCTTACCATGGAATCCCCACACGGTTTTCTTCTTCCTATTCTTGAATTTTTCAAGAACTTGTGGTTCTTATAGTTGATTTATGATCAATAAGAGAGATGAATATGCGTGGGAATGATCAAGATTGAGTGAGAACTCACCTTAGGGCTAGAGAGACTTTTCTAGGGTTCTTTTTCCTTAGAAATATTGATTTGAAATGAAGTGGGAAATAACACAACGAAGTAGGACTTAAAGAAAAATTCGAAAATATTCCCCACTCCGTGTCGAGTCCACGCCGTGGGTTCAGCACCCGACCGTTTTTTTGGTCTACAGCCTGAATTTTTTTCGTTCGGGTCCGCAACGCACGCCAAAGACATTTTTTTCCGACAATCGATATTCGCTCGCAAAATGATCATAACTCCATGTACGTCGCTCCCGTTTGAGCCCCACTTTATATGGTTGGAAAGGTATTTCAGAGGCCTACAATTTATTTTATAATTTTTCTCAAATTCCAAACATAAATACCCTAAAACTTTCCATAAGTGTAGACTGTCTCAGATTTAGACGAATTTAGAAGCCCTTAAGAACTCCACTTTTTGGTTTGAGTTCAAAACTGTTACACCTCATAGTTTTAGTACGTTGAGATTCGCTAGGTGCTAGTTGTTCAATTATGGACACTGGAGTTATTGTCGGAGATCTATGAGATTAGATGTGCTTATCTTGTGGCTATGACGGTTTAAGCTCTGGGCTTAATAGGTCATGGAAAAATTGGGAACAAGTGAATCAAGGAAATGAAGTTTCTGAACTTTAGGAAACAAAGATTGCACGATAATTTTGGTCAACTCTTTGGGAAAGAATATCTTTTTTAGTGTATTAGGAGTTTTGAAGTGAAACAAAAGACTAAAATGAAGTTCCGAAAGTCAGTTTCCAACGAAACAAATCGCGCGTCAATCCGGAAGCATCTAATCAAGATCATTTTAAATCAAGCTGCCAGAGCAGGGATTTATCCTACGCGGAAGCACCTGGAGGTGGCGTGAACACGCAAAGGAGCATTGCTCAACTTTGCGCGAATGCACCACATGGCTGCGCGATTGCGTAGAGTAAATTCTAAGTCGGTAACCCGACTCTAGAACCTGCGGGGCTTACCCTCATCTCTCATCCAAAAACATCCCCAAACCTCTCCAAACTTCTGGAAATTTCCCCCAACTTCCAATCATCAAATTTTAAAGCAAATTAAGGATAATCTCCGGATTCAAGTTCAGACAGCGTATAGTTGCGATTATAATATCGTATTGCGGTGAATCTTGGCTCGAATTCAAGGTGAATATTGAAGATATTACGCTCTAAAGGGGTATAAGGTATTGAATTTCTCCTTATTGCTATTAATTTAGGTTTAATTATGGAAATGTAGGCTATTAAATGATCGTATAACGAATTTGTTGGTTGAGAAATTGGATAAACATCGTGTGAGATGTTTAGTGGAATATTTTGGTGTTGAGGATGATGTTATTGGTATTGGTGTTGTTGTTGTTTTTGTGTTGGTTGTTGGTATAGTGATTTCAGGCTAGGGATATAAACAGAAGAGATGTTGTCCGAATTTTGGCAGACTCTAAAGGAGTTTAATTTAAAGACATAAGATAGGAATATGACAACAAGCCTCACTATAGTACGAATTCTCTTGAATATAGATTTACGAGCTTGGGAGGACAAGCATTAAGTAGTAGGATACCGAAAAGGTATGCTAAGGCTAGTCCCTTCCTTTCTAAAGGCATGATTCTTTTCTTATGATCCTATACATGTTTTTCGTAGCGTCCTTAATTCCCAAAAGCTAGAAGTTCATGATTCTCAAGGTTTTTATGATGTTAAAGATGGATGTTTCCTATGATGATAATAATGATGATGATGATTCCATTTTTGAAATTTCAAAGCTTATGATTTTGAAGCTATTATGAGTTTATTGAGTTTATTTCATGACTCTCTTGATTTTATTCATTGTCGTTGATCTCACCTTATGTTAATTGTTCTTTCATGGTTAGATATAACGATGATGATTGGTCCATAAGATAATCGGAGGTTACCAACCTTACGTCCCTTTGATAAAGTGGAAACCTTTATTTGGGCTCTCATGCATGCTACTTGTACTATATATGTATATTATATATGTGTGTGTGTGTGTGTGTGTGTGTGTGTATATATATATATATATGGATCGGGCTGCACGTTTCGCAGCATAGTATATTTACGGATCGGGTTGCACGTTCCACAACACTATTATGTTTTATATGTAAGAAAAATATTTTCTTTTAAAAGGCTAAGCATGCATGGTATCCGCCTTAAGAGGCGAACAGATGTACAAGTTATTTTTATTTCATTTTATGTTCCATATCTCTTATTATGTTGTTATCCATGCCTTACATACTCGGTACAATATTCGTACTGACGTCCCTTCTTGTGGACGTCGTTGCCCATGCCCGCCTGTAGCGGTGTATCTGACATGATCCTTATGAGCTTTATCTGTGGAGTCTCATAAATGCTCCAAAGTTTGGGTTCCCAAGCCGCGCCCGTACTACACTTTTGTATATACATACTTGGGTACGCGAGTCCCCGTCCTTATGGATTCCTATATTCTATATATAAGAGAGGCTCGTAGACCAATGCATGTATACCTAGATATTCCATGGGCCTATGCGACATTGTAGTTGTTTAGGATGCCCTTGTTGGCTTATGTTTGTGGGCATGGTTGCTGGTGATTACATAACGACGTGTCATTATCTTGTGATACATGTCCTTACAGAGTTTGATACATATGAGCTAGCTTATGGACCACCTAGAAATGATTATGAGATGTATGTTTATACACCCGTAGGTTAATTTCGGTGCCCGTCATAGCCCTTTTACCGGGCCGTGACAAAAGCTGGTATCACAACAGTCATTCTGTGGCGTATCTATGAACCGTGTCCAGCAGTCATGTTTAGCGGGTGTGAAGCGCACCACACTTATAAGCAAGGAGGTCACAGGCATTTTTGTGAATAATTGACCCTCTTTCTTATCTTAGATCGCGCGATGCAGATATGCTATCGATCCTTTTTTCTTAATCGTGTGCTATGATTTCAACATGCTACATAAAGAAAGAAAGCTGCCCGTCCCGAAGGGCAAGACGGTGGCAGGAAGAAGGACTGAACAGGAGCCACCAGCAGAGATAGAAGACGGTGAGTCTCATAATGAGGTTCCATCTCGGATCTCTCCTACTCCACCCCTACTAGAAAGAGAGCAATGGAAGCGGGCCCCCAGCCCCGCACTAAAGCCTCCTCCACTGTGCCCTGTGCCCGCAAATGACCGAGGCTATTCAGTTGATGATCCAATTAGTTGCCGCTCAGGCCCCGCAATAGGGCGCGAGCTAGGGTGATAGAGCGGTCAGCGCAAGAGCCAGTGATTTTATTAGTTTGAACCCTCCAGCACCTTACGGGTCGGCCCCACGGGCATCCTTGCGAGGCATTAATAATGGAGATGTCAACACGTCGAGAATAATACATGCTTCTCGATACGGGTCCACGAATCGTTCTATGTGACCGTGGATGTAGCCATCCACCGGGCAACACGGGGTGTTTCAAGGGGGGAAAGTCCCAGGAAAAAGTTCGGAGTTTTTTCATTATTTACCACCAAATCAACCCCACAACCATCACAACTTCAAATTGATTCATTAAACTTTCATTATCAACATAGAATACACGACAACAACAAACCAAACGCTAAACAAAATTATTTCATTCTTGACATACATACTACATATACACGGTTCCAACACCATTCTTACGGCTACAACATCAACATTCCATTTTCATGATTTCCATCCATTTCTACACACTACAACAACACACAAGCATGCTAAATACGATTAGTTCTTCACCCCCTACACAACACCACACAACACACGGCCACACACACACACACACACGGCTACACCCCCAACATCCATGTTTTCATGATTTTCATCCATTTTTACATACTACAACACATAAACCATACATAACATATAAAAGAAAGATTGAACCATACCTTCTTCACCCACTTCTTTCACTCGGCTAAGCCTTGTTCTTGCAAGAATAAGTGCTTTGCTTGTCCTAACAACTACCTCACGTTAAAGAGCACCTTTCAATTGGTAGGAAAACTAGAAGAAAATAATTTTCGATGATCAATTCTTGAACTTCAATTTTCCATGGTCATGGCCGAACAACCCCTTATGTTTCTCTCCATGTTTCTTGAAATTTCTAAGGATAGAAGTGATGAAATAAGATGACTTAGTCATCTTTTTATTTCACATAATAGCCAACCATGTGGCCATAGCCCACATACCACATGGCCGGCCACGCTGGTCCCACTAATTCTTTTTTCATGAACTTATCACATTCCAAAAATAACATTTGACCCCAAATGTTTCCTTAATATTTCCATGCCACAATATCATGTACACTTATATCTTAAAACACGATTGTGGTTAAAATCTCGACTTCACATCCCGGGATAGTCTTGTCCTTAACTTATCGAGGTTGACTCGGATTATCCCGACGTACGAAATATGGGATATAACACCATATCTATCACTCTTTATCGAATGGCCCCTGTAGAATTGAAGGAATTAAAGGCGCAACTGAAAGACCTACTTGAGAAAGGATTTGTTAGGCCTAGTTCATCGCCATAAGGAGTGCCGGTGTTGTTCGTAAGAAAGAAAGATGGTTCCTTGAGGATGTGTATTGATTATAGGTAATTGAACAACGTGACAATAAAGAATAAATATCCCCTTCCAAGGATTGATGATTTATTTGATAAGTTGCAGGGTGCCAAGTGGTTCTCAAAAATATATCTAAGATCGGGATACCACCAAGTGAGGGTTAAAGAAGAGGACATCCCAAAGACAGCCTTCAGAACTAGATATGGCCATTATGAGTTTCGAGTAATGTCGTTTGGATTAACTAACGCCCCAGCGGTATTCATGAATTTGATGAATAATGTATTCAGGCCTTTCCTGGATTTATTCGTGATTGTGTTCATCAATGATGATTTTTTGGTATATTCTTGATCGGAGCGAGCATACGAAATCATCTACGTACTATTCTTGGAATTCTTCGGGCTCGGGAACTATATGCCAAGTTCTCAAAATGTGAGTTACGGCTGAATTACGTAACTTTTCTAGGGCATATTGTTTCGGCAGTGGTATTTGAGTAGATACCCGGAAGATTGAAGGCATGTGAAGAATTGCCGAAACCTACGACGCCTACGAAGGTCCATAGTTTCTGGGGGTTGGCCGGTTACTATAGAAGATTTGTAAAAAAGGATTTTCTTCCATTTCGGCATCACTGACGAAGCTAACTCAAAAATCAACAAAATTCCAACGGATCGATGCTTGCCAGCGCAGTTTTTAAGAGTTGAAGGATAGATTGACTTCGGCCCCAGTCCTACCACTTCCAAAAGGATCAGAGGGCTACGTTATTTATTTTGATGCTTCAGGTGTTGGGCTAGGTTGTGTGCTGATGCAACATGGTAAAGTTATTGCCTATGCTTCAAGGCAATTATGGAAACACGAGAAAAACTACCCAACTCATGACCTAGAGTTGGCTGCGGTTATTCATGCACTAAAGATGTAGAGACACTATTTGTATGGCGTTCATTGGATATTTATATAGATCATAAGAGTCTCCAATATATTATCAAACAGAAGGAATTGAATTTGCGGAAAAGCAGTGGTTGAAGCGATTAAGAGACTACGATGTGAGTATCTTATATCATCCTGGAAAGGCGAATGTAGTAGCCGATGCTCTTAGCCGCAAGTCCATGGGTAGTTTGTGTGATATTCAACCGGAGAAAAGGGAGTTAGCCTGGGAGCTTCAATAACTAGCCAGCTTAGGAGTTCGCTTAATGGACTCGGCCGGGTAGTGTGGGAGTCACTGTTCAGAACCCAGTTGTGTCATCTTTAGTAGGGGAGGTAAAGAAGCGCCAATATGAGGACCCCATGTTAGTTCATCATAAGGATGTACTTCCTCAGAAAAAGAAGTCTCCATTTGAGGTTCCTATAGATTGAGTTCTCAGGTACCAAGGCATATTATGTGTCCCTGATATTGCGGGGCTACGTCGATAGATTCTAGAAGAAGCCCATCATTCCTATTATTCTATCCATCCAGGAGCAAGGAAGATGTACCATGATCTTAAATCTGTATATTGGTGGGGTGGAATGAAGAAAGATATAGTGGAGTTTGTAGCCCAATGTCCTAATTGTCAACAGGTGAAAGTTGAGCATCGGAAGCCTGGGGGATTACTGCAAGCTATAGAGATTCCAACTTGGAAATGGAAAGTGATTAATATGGATTTCATTACAGGCTTGCCTCATTCTCGGCGTAAGTATGATTCTATATGGGTGATTATGGATAGACTCACAAAATCCTCTCATTTACTACTAGTCGGAACTACGTACTCAGCAGAAGATTATGCAAAGTTGTATATTAAGGAAATCGTTCCACTTCATGGTGTTCCAGTATCCATTATCACTGATAGAGGAACATAATTTACGACTAATTTCTGGAAGTCTTTTCAAGAAGGTCTGGGAACTTAGGCAAGACTTAGCACATCATTTCATCCACAGACTGATGGGCAAGCCGAAGCACTATTCAGACCCTTGAAGATATGTTAAGGGAATGTGTGCTAGATTTTTGGGGCAATTGGGATGATCATTTGCCGCATATTGAGTTTGCGTACAATAATAGTTACCACTGTAGTATTCAAATAGCCCTATATGAAGCTCTATATAGGAGGAAATGCAGATCGCCAATTGGATGGTTTGAAGTAGGGGAAACAAAGCTAGTGGGCCCAGACTTGATCCAGCAAGTGATGGCGAAGATCAAGCTTATTCAGGATCGGTTATTAAAAGCTCAAAGTCATAAAAATTCCTATGCAGACAATCGTCGATGAGACTTGGAATTTAAAGTTAATGATTGGGTATTCTTGAAGGTGTTGTCGAGGAAAGGTGTAATGAGATTTGGTAAGAAGGGAAAGCTTAGTCCCCGATATATCGGTCCTTACATGATTGTGCGCAAGGTAGGCCTAGTGGCTTATGAGTTAGATCTGCCTTTGGACTTGGAGTCAGTTCACCCAGTGTTTCATATGTCAATGCTTTGAAAGTGCGTGGGAGATCCTTCTAGAATTGTGCCTGTAGATGATATCCAAGTTACTGAGAAATTGTCCTACGAAGAAGTGCCCATTGCCATTCTAGATAGGCAAGTTTGAAGACCTAGAACCAACGATGTAGCTTCAGTTAAAGTTCTATGGAGAAACAATAACAGAGAGGAAATGACCTAGGAAGCAGAGGAAGATATAAAGTCCAAGTATTCGTATCTATTTCCACCCCCAGAAGAGCTCCAGATAGAGACACCAGCACCCTCAGGTATGTAATGCTTCTTTGAAGGATTTCTTGGTCGTGCGTGGCCAGTATAGATATTGATGTTGTGGCCCTATGAGGCATTGTGTATTTTGGGTTGTTGTAACAGGGTGTTAGTGGTACAACTATAGGGTAAACTCTGGAAAATTTTCGTAGGAATTCCTAAGAGCTTAGCATTTGAGGATGAATGTTCCTAAGGGGGGAGGAATGTTACACCTCGTAGTTTTTATACGTTGAGATTCGCTAGGTGCTAGTTGTTCAATTATGGACACTGGAGTTATTGTCGGAGATATATGAGACTAGCTTATCTTGGGGTTATGACGGTTTAAGCTCATGCAATAGGTCATGGAAGAATTGGAGAACAAGTGAATCAAGGAAATGAAGTTTCTGGAACTTTGGGGAAAAGTTGGGCAAGATTTGGTACAATAATTTTGGTCTAACTTGGGGAAAGAGTATCTTTTAGTGTATTAGGAGTTTTGAAACAAAAGACTAAAATGAAGTTCCGAAAGTCTAGTTTCCAACGAAACAAATCGCGCGTCAATCCGACATCGGAATCAAGAGCGTTTTAAATTGAGCTGCCAGAGCAGGGATTTATCCTACGCGGACGCTCCTGGAGGTGGCGTGAACACGCAAAGGAGCACTGCTCAACTTTGCGCGAACGCACCACATGGCTGCGCGATCGCGCAGAGTAAATTCTAAGTCGGTGTAACCCGACTCTAGAACCTTATAAAAGGGGCTTACTCCCTCATCTCTCATCCAAAAACATCCCCAAACCTCTCCAAACTTCTGGAAATTTCCCCCAACTTCCAATCATCAAATTTTAACGTGAATTAAGGATAATCTCCGGATTCAAGTTCAGACAGTGTCAGTGTATAGTTGCGATTATAATATCGTATTACGGTGAATCTTGGCTCGAATTCAAGGTGAATATTGAAGATATTACAGTTCTAGCAGAAGTAAGGTATGAATTTCTCCTTATTGCTATTAATTTAGGTTTAATTATGGAAATAGAGCTATTAAATGATCGTATAACGAATTTGTTGGTTGAGAAATTGGATAAACATCGTGTGAGATGTTTAGTGGAATATTTTGGTGTTGAGGATGATGTTGTTGGTATTGGTGTTGTTGTTTTTGTGTTGGTTGTTGGTATAGTGTTTTCAGGCTAGGGATATAAACAGAAGAGATGTTGTCCGAATTTTGGCAGACTCTGAAGGAGTTTAATTTAAAGACATAAGATAGGCATATGACAACAAGCCTAACTATAGTACAAATTCACTTGAATGTAGATTTACGACCTTGGGAGGATAAACGTTAAGTAGTAGGAGAACAAAAAGGTATGTCAAGGCTAGTCCTTTCCTTTCTAAAGGCATGATTCTTTTCTTATGATCATATACATGTTTCCATAGCGTCCTTAATTCTCAAAAGCTAGAAGTTCATGATTCTCAAGGTTCTTATAATGTAAAGACGGATGTTTCCTATGAGGATAATAATGATGATGATGATTCCATTTTTGAAATTCGAAAGCTTATGGTTTTGAAGCTATTATGAGATTATTGAGTTTATTTCATGACTCTCTTGATTTTATTCATTGTTGTTGATCTCACCTTATGTTAATTGTTCCTTCAAGGTGAGATATAACGATGATGATTGTTCCATAAGATAATCGGAGGTTACCGACCTTACGTCACTCCGATGAAATAGCAACCTTTATTTGGATTCTCATGCATGCTTATATATATATATATATATATATATATATATATATATATATATATATATATATATATGGGAAAAAGGGCGGCGTTATATACGCATAACCACGATCGAGTTGGCATATTATGATATCATCCTAGACGCGGGATGCCGGACGCGGATCATTGTTATGGATCGGGCTGCACGTTCCGCAGCAATATATATATACGTGGATCGGGCTACACGTTTTGCGGCATAGTATATTTGTGATCGGGTCGCACATTCCGCAGCACTATTATGTTTTATATGTAAGAAAAAGGTTTTCTTTTAAAAGGTTAAGCATGCATGGTATCCCATTTAAGAGGCGAACATATGTACAGGTTATTTTTATTTCATGTTATGTCCCATATCTTATTATGTTATTATCCATGGCTTAAATACTCGGTACAATATTTGTGCGCGTCTCTTCTTACGGGATTGCGTTCATGCCCGCGAGGTGGCGGAGTAGACGGTCGATCCGTAGGAGCTTCATCAGTGGAGTCTCAGAAACGCTCCAGTTGTTCCGGAGCTGCAGTTTTTTGGTACTATTCTTTTGTATATACATACTTGGGCATGGCAGAGTCCTACTCCATCTTTATGGATTCCTGTATTCTTTATATATAGAGGCTCGTAGACCGATGCATGTATCTAGATATTCCGTAGTCTTATCAGTACATTATGTATAGTGTTTAGACAGCCTTGTTGGCTTATGTTTACGGGCATGGTTGCTGGTGATTACATAATGATGTGCCATTATCTTGTGATACATGTCCTTACAGAGTTTGATTCATATGAGCTAGCTTATGGCCCACCTGGAAATGATTATGAGATGTATGTTTAAAGGTACCCGGTAGGTTAACTCTGGGTGCCCATCGTGGACCTCGAGTTGGGTCGTGACAAAAATGACTGTTTATCACCCGAATAGATTCATATGGCTAAAATATCATCTTAATGATAGTTTTACCACATTCACACCTAACTCAAATTTACGGGGTGTTACCGATACGATACGATACGATGGGATTCCCACAGAGGCTTGATAGGCGTTATATACGCATACTTATATGTATGACCTCATGCATGCATGCACAGTATTTATGCATATCATTAGCCCTCCGAGGCAGTTCAGATGCACAGTATTTACGTACATCATTGACTCAAAGGGACAGTTCAGATGTACATGTCGCATTTGTTTACCCTATGTTTTCTTATGTCTCTCTTAGGTTACTCTCATGGCTTATATACTCAATACTTTATCCGTACTAATGTCCTTTTGTTTGTGGACGCTGCGTTCTTGCCTGCAGGTAGACAAGGAGACGGTTCAGACCCCTAGGCTGTCTTTTCAGCTCTTGTATAGGAGCGCTCCACTTGTTCCGGTCTTTGCAGTCTAGCTTGGTATGATTATTTTGTGTACATATAGGCATGGCGGGGTCCTGTCCCGTCCTTATTATGTTAGACCCTCCAGTAGAGGCTCATAGATAGAGATGTACAGATAGATGTTCTATGGTCATCTTGGTTCTCTTTTGTTGTATCATTACGTTTGGTAGCCTTGTCGGCTTGCACATTGGGTCCAGTTTGGTTACGTATGTATGTATAGATCTTTTGGGCTTGGGTCCCCTACAAATTATGAGATATATTAGCTAGCATTATGCCCCCCCTCAAATATGATTATGAGATGCATGTATGTTATTTGGTCCTCGGTAGGTTAGCCCGGGTGCTCGTCATGGCCCTCCGGTTAGGTTGTGATAGAAGCAGCAGAGGCTAATTGTCCTCTAGAACTACTGACAATAGACCGGGCTATATGCCTCGGAGGTCAATCATCCTCTGGACTGACACAACAATACTCATATCAATACATTAGGATTCATAATAGCTAATCGTCATCTAGACTAGCATAGCTTGCCCATACAGACCTAAACATAAACAAGATACAAATCATAGCATATCAGCTGAATCATCAATCATGGCATAGAAGACGAATCCCAAGTCATATCATGATAGCCAAATTATTCCTTATGGATTATGTTCATCTTCCCATTATAGGGGTACATCAATTGCTTTCAGTTTTTGAAAACAGACTCACTACTTTAAACAAGTTTCACGTTCAACACAATCCATTTATAGAGCATTAACATGAGTAAAACAAGCTTTCCAAAAGTCAAGTTTATACATCCCTTAAGGGTAATTCGACTTCAAATAACAAAGTTTTATATCTCAATCTTTAATCATCCCTTAGAGAGGAAAACAATCATGAATAAGTATGTATAATACAATACAAACAAGGTTTAATGTGGGTTTGTCCTTCACGCACACAAACCACAACCAAACTCACACAAATCGTTTCAAAAGAGTATGTTCAAAAGAGACATACCTCAAATCCCGCTAAAAGCTAGCCAAAAAGGAATTCCCAAGGTTCAACAATCAATCTACAATAGATTTAGATGAGAAAGATTAAAGCTTTACTCGTTTCTACGAATGTTATTTACTTTTCGAAAACTAGGGCTTTTTCTAAGCCTATAAACGTGTTCTTGAACCCTTCCATGAATTACTATTGGATTCTAATCTTGTAGGATGTGCTATTCTAACCCAAACTTAACAATAAACTCAAGAAACTTAGAAGTCTTACCTTTTTGACGAATTCCACACGTTTCTCTTCTTCCTCTGCTTGAATTTTCAAGAACCTAGTGTCACACCCTAATTCCGATAGGGCATGATGGGCACCCAACTCTTACTTAGAGCTGAGTGAACCCTATGGCATTCACATAATGAAACTGGACATATACAAAAAATTCAAAACTATAATAAGGTACTTTCCGTCAAATCATAGAAATTTGCGAATGATACTAAATTAATCAAAAACTGAGTAAGTCAAGCTGACATATCGGCCTATATGGTCACTTTACTCAATGCATGACATCTTAGCATACTAACCACAGGACAACGTTGCAAAGTCTCTAAGGGTAAACACTTGAATCATATGAGTCGGGACGGCCCCGACATACCTCGTACACACACACATGATAACCATAATGACTCGGACTCTTCTAGGAAGAAAATGGAGTTTGCCAATCCCGGTGATAGCCAACCATCCTAGTGAATACTTTTACACCGCAAAACAATACGGGACGTGTGGCATGAACACGCGCCCCCGGGTAAAGGGACGTCGGTACGAACAATGTACCGAGTATGTAAGGCATAAGAACATCAAGTACAAATGGATCATGAAAACGTATCGGTAATTGAATGCATTTGTGGCTAACATCCGAGAATAGCTGTAACTCTATATATTTGAAATTGACCCATAGATTATAATATCGATAGTGCGTGGAACGTACAGCCCGATCCATATATATATAATAATGCCGAGGAACGTACGGCCCGATCCATATATATATAATATAATAATGCCGAGGAACGTACGGCCCGATCCATATATAATATATTAATCATATATATACCGTACCCGACCCTCTAGTGAGGGACTCGGTGAATAATGCAATGAAACTATACACGAATACATACCCGGCCCGGGACTCGATGAATGATATATTAACGGCATGTACGAGTAGAATATCATGAGCAACCATATGCAAACTAAATCATCATCTGGGACTCAATAGAATAATTAGAATAGTGACACTTGAGAATCAAAGACAACAGTCATGTCAAGTACCGTTGAGAACTAGAATTCATTGGAGTCATGTATGTTCATCGTTCGCTTGTTTATGTAATTCATGCCAAAAAGAAAGAAGGGATAGCCTTAACATACCTTATCCGCTCCAAGCTAACCAAAAATCAGATCCCGGGCTTCCCAATCTACAACAACATTATTGATATCAAGTATTAACTATAGCGCGCTCAAAATCCAAAGCCTAAGCTAGCACGTTACTTAAAAATTCGGCGACGCATTTCCCCGAAAACTTAACAATCCTTGAGATTCCAATTTAGCCAAAACATCAATCAAAATACCAACAACAACAATACCAACAATTTCATATCAAACTAGAATTAAATCCATTCTTAAATCACTTCCAAAACAGCCCAATATATATTCGTATACCAATGATTGTATACACTTCTTTATTTTCGTATATACATAGTATAACGGCAACAAAAATAACAACAACTAAACCTACAACCAATCCCCATGATACTCCAGCCCACAAAGTAACTCATAACAATCACCAAAATAGCCCACACGATAACAATAACAATTTATCCGATTTTTGATATAATTTTCGTATTTCTTTCATCTAGCAATGTAGATACGACTTGGATAAATTAAATACATCTTGAAGAGAGGATTTCTTACCTTATATGCAAAGAAGTACTCTTCTTCCACATTACTTTACTATGAAGAAAACTCAGATTCAACAACACGACAAAATGGAATAACGAGATCGAAGCGGTGCGCCAAACCGTATGTTGTTCCTGACGAAAATTATACTTTGATCTCCTGAATTTCATGATCACGTTGCTGCCTATAAATATTTAAATTCACCTTTGCAGCTATACCAGTATAATAGCCATATTTGTTTTCATACACGTTCTTGGTTAAGCTTGGAAAAAAAATGATCTGCTTCCTTGAAATGGACTCCCACGTATTGATAAGAAAATAGAGCACTTCATATGTAAAAATCATGTTGCTGTTATCCTTTGTTAAGAAACAAAAATGTTACTTGGTTCATATGTAGGATAATATTGCTGCACGTTATGTATTATCAAGAGAATATACCAAAAGAATGTTTCCTCACTTGTTGCCTCTTAGTGACCATGGGGTCCACCCATATCAAATTGTCCCCATCTGATCTTATCCTCCACCTATGTAGAATTAGTTGTCACTAGGTACTTACTCCCCCTTAAAACACGTGGAAGAGGTGTTGTATTGTCAACCCTTATCCACTACTCTAATAATTTATTACTTTATCTGCACTTCAATCCAACATTTAATTAATTACGCACATAACTAATTTCTTTGTCTCAATTCACTTAAATATGGATCACTTTTAACATACTTCATATACTCATTATCATAATCATGTGGTAGAACTCTAGTCCATAACCTCCTTATAAATACACCAAATATTATTTCTAACCACCGCCGTCATACTTGTTAAGTCCTAAATTATTTCGGGACCTCATCTTTTTATACACCGAGCTCTTAATTTGCATGCTTGAATATGACCAAATCCTTCGGGCTCGGGTAAATTTGCTCATGTTGGATGGTTCAATTTCCTAGTCTAAAAATACGAAATATTAAAGCTTGGACCGTATTTCTTTCAAATAAATGTTGAACCTCGACGAAACTTATTTTCTTCGATTGGTTTAACTTCTAATCCTTACGATACATCTGTACCATCACCCTAACCACCTATAAGATTGAGGGATAGCCTCGCTTCCGTTTCTAATGTCATTTAACTCGCACGCTTTCCAACGCATGAAAACACGGGATATAACATCCTTCCCCCCTTAGGAACATTCATCCTCGAATGTTAAGCTAGTCTTGTATATGTATACTGGTTTTGGTGATCTTATAACAAATCAATTCTTACTAGAACTCGCCTATCATGCTATGCCTCTCCTTGCTTAATTTCATACCATTCTCCACCTGACATCAGTTATTGTTGAATTTCCGATGAAAGTGGTCATAATTTAGCTACCTCCGTAATTGACTGCAACTTACTATATCCATCTATGTTTGAAGCGTAGGTTGAGTTTTTTTTGTTTTGGAGTCATTTTCCAGCAATACTGTAGAATAGGAGCTGTCTTTCCCTTGGTTAGGTTTACCATCGCATATTGGTTCCTCTTGTTCTCTCTTCTAATTCTTATAGGTCTACTCCCACTCTTTATTTATGTCGCATAGTCCACAGCATACATCATTTTTGGAGTGAACATTTTAGTCCTCTGACATACACTATCTATAACATTCCTCTTGATAGTTGAAAACGAGTTTCCTTTTTAGTAATGACTCTCGGTTGCAATACTCCCTTGATATTCGGACTCATCGATCCTTTTTCTTGCTCAATAATGGTATTAAGTCTCACATGGTTTGCAAATCTCTCCCACTTCATTTCTTTCATATGACCATGATAATGGTATTGATTCATATATGTAGAGTCTAGATAAATTCAATCCGAGATGTCCTGTCATAGGTGTCCCTCGTCGACTCATAAAGGCTTCATAATTTTAGAGAATCTCATAATCCTCTGGTAAACGGTTGAAAATTTGCTATAACCACAATGATACAAAAATGAAAGTTCCAAGGCGTAATATTCTTTTGGTAAAATCCCCTTTATTCGAAGACCCTATCGAATTCATAAGTATCTAACACACCCTGGGGCTATCGTAGGAAACATATAACATATACTTATATCATATTCGGATTAATTGTCCTATTTGTCCTTAATGATAATTCCAACTCAATTTACCATATATTTTCCCCCCAACTGACCCGGAGTATCACAAACACACTATTCTTGCTTACCTCTTACTCATCTTTTTAAGTACCCAATTGGTTTCATTCTCGAGATGTAAATACTTACAGGTTACATAACCGTCCTTGTGTGATTCGTGAATGAACATCTAATCTTATTCATAAACCTCCCTTCCTTTTTGGTTCGTTCTATTTTATAGCAAAACTCTTTTGTCTATCTGTTGTAACTTATCTCATCATACTCTTTTCTTTCCTTTATTTGTCCCTTGATAATCACATCTTATATTCTACTATAGAAAACTTTATGTCCCTTCTTATTTGTCACTTATAAATCTCAATATCATTAACAAACGACTCTACTGTCAATTCCTTTGCCTCTATACCAATATAGCATTGCTATCCTTTATAATATTCCTTGAGTTATTTGCTCCCAATGTCAGGTTGTTCAAGGTCTTCACGAATGATTTCCAGTACAATCTCAGATACCTGCTCGATTCTTGTTCATTTACTTTCTAGCTATTAGACTCACTTCTGCATAACTCTGATTTTTTTGTTTTAGAGTCTATATCTGTCACATCTTAGGATTCATCGTTTCCATTTCATATTTAAGGGTCTTACTTATCTCCATTACCTCATTTCCAAATCTTGAATTCATATATCCCTTTCCTCCATTCCCTTATTATACTGCATCATATTCATGCCATTTCCCATAATTTATAGCTGTGGTAATTCATGTGTAAAGTCTTAACATACTCATCTTGCAGTTTTGTATCCAGTAATATAACCAACATAGCAATCCAAACAAGGATGTAGTTTACTTAGTTCAACCGTTAGTTATGAGTCAATGTCTACATCCGCTCCAATTAACAACTTCTGTCCCCTAGGGATACTCGAAATAGTAGTATGTCTAGCTATCCGTACCATCCATGTACTGTCACTTATCCCATTCTTCGATACTCAGAGTTTATAGCATTCTCTTTCCCTTTTCTTCCTATCTCAGGTTATTCTTCTCTTTCCCGTAATCAACTTATAGTAACCTTAAATGCATTTTTCCTTAAACCCGCCATCTTTGTTTTCAAGTATCAAAGTCTCATGCATAACTAATACCCCTTATGCCTCATACTCTTTTACTTTTGTGTTGCACTCAATATTGATTTCAAAACCAATTATAATCATATCGTATTTTTGTCGTTGATGATAGCCTTGCTTTATCGCTTTATCGTCGTACAGTAAACTCGTAACTCATGGCCATATTTTTCTTTCCAACTTATTCCTTTATATACTTTATTCGTTATGTCTTGGTAAAGGATATTCGTAGGAGATGCATCTTCCTTTTCTCATAACATGACTACTTCTTAAGCGCGCGTACTTCGCATATTTCCTTTTCTTTCTATACCCATACTCTCTTCCTTTACATTTTTCCCTCCTCAATTTATCTTATTACCTCCCGTTTTATAATCAATCCTTTATTCCTCGCACAAGGAACCCTATTCTTAACTCAGTACCGCTTTGTCCTTTAGAATATATTACTTTTATACAATCCATTTTTTTTCGCTTCCAAAACTTATTCTGTTCATTCTGATCATCCCCTCTCATCCTTATTATGCTGATCCTTTTCCTAACAATCGTTCTATTTCGTTATTCATCTTTCCGTAGTCTTGGTCTTTTACATCCAACCAAAGATATCACCCGTGATCTCGATTATACAAATCGCAAACTGTTACTACTTTGCCATATCACTTTTCTCTGATTTCTTTTTCAAGTCGACTTCCTTTTTCCTTTTGCTTGCTATCATCTCTATCACTGCAAAACCTCTATCTCTGGACTTTCCCCTAACAAGGTCTTATAACCTTTCTTATCTACTGCCCCATGGCTCGCTTATTGGTTTCACACTTGCATTCACTCTTTATTCATATAGAACATGTCACATCTTTAGTCATTTCCTCGCTATACTTTACTTACTTTGTATTACAGTTCTTGCTACGTTCTCATTGTATCCTGATCATAATCAACTCTATAGAGTGACACTTCTTGATCTCATTCGCAAGCGTGCTTATAAAATAGAATAAACCTCGTGAGGTAAGCATAAGACACATGCTACTCTTTACGATTAGCCCATTACACTTACCACATAGTCGTCTTACCAAATCATTCATATTCGTCACAATTCTTCTTCCTCTATACTCTTGTTTCAATCATACTATTACTTCTTTTAACTATAAACTCATCATAATTTGTCCATGCTTATCAATTCAGTCGATACCTGATATGACCCTACTAGGCACACCTCGCTTGAAGGCTCACATTGAAGACCAAGGCATGGAACTCCAATCCATTCAAGCTAGGAGGATGACCAAAGGAGGTGGAGACCCATGGAGAGGCACACAAGCCCCATAAGAAGGCCTATGAAGTATGGAAAATAGCTTGGAGAGGAATGAGAGAAGAAGCTACAAGAAAGAAGCCAACACTCAAAGTGGCTAGAGTCGCAAAAGGGACAGAAATGCAAATGTGGCTAGACGTGCAAAGAAGGGCCATGGATACAAAAGGGTCACAATTGCAAGCTTGAGGCTTGGATGATGGCTATATGTGCAAGAGGAGCCTTTTCGGATTTCAAGCCAACATCCCGACTAGCCAAACAAGGCCCTTACCTCATTAATGGCATTTGTAATAGCCTAGCTCTTAAGTCTCTTAGTATAAATACTAGACTTAGTTATTTTCATCATTAGACTATGTTGAATGAAGAAACTCTTATTAGAGATTGTAGTCGGTAGCTTTAGGTTAATATAGATTGTTTGGTTGGTTAACCAAGTGTTACTTTCTAGTTGTGAAGTAAATTGCTTATTTCCATCGAATTCAATGTTGCTCATTTGTGGATTCATTTGAGTCGTTTGTTGATTCGAATTGCTTAGGTTCTA
Organism: Lycium ferocissimum; assembly: GCF_029784015.1. Lineage (NCBI taxonomy): Eukaryota > Viridiplantae > Streptophyta > Magnoliopsida > Solanales > Solanaceae > Lycium > Lycium ferocissimum. The sequence goes on from NW_026715921.1 coordinate 19,888, forward strand.
GGGTTTGTAAATCCGATTGGAAGGGTTAGGGTTTAATATACCCTTTCTTGTCCATAGATTTCTTGCTCTTGGGTCAAGTATCTATCCGTCTATCCTCTTCCATTTCTACTCTTCTTCCACCTTTATTTTGATTTTCTTGTTCTTTTGTTTTTCTAGAGTTTCCCTAGGTTGAATCTTATCATTTAAAATGATAAGATTCAACCTAGGGAAACTCTAGAAAATAAAATGATAAGATTCAACCAGGGAAACTCTAGAAAAACAAAAGAACAAGTAGAGAAGTAGAAATGAAGAAAAAGATCACACAGAGCAAGAAATCTATGGACAAGAAAGGGTATATTCTAACCCTTCCAATCGGCAAGATTCAATCAACAAATGACTCAAATTCCACAAATGAGCAACATCAATTCGGATGAAATAAGCAATTCACTTCACAACTAGAAAGAACACTTGGTTAACCAACCAAACAATCTATATTAACCTAAAGCTACCAACTAAACTCATCTTCATTCAACATAGTCTAATGATGAAAATAACTAAGTCTAGTATACTAAGAACTTAAGAGCTATGCTAGTTATTACAAGAATGCCCTTGTTTTGCTAGTTGACGTTAACTTTCGAAAAGGCTTCTTGCACATATAGCCATCATCCAAGCATCAAGCTTGCAATTGCTTTTGTATCCATGGCCCTTCTTTGCACGTCTAGCCACATTTGCATTTCTCTGTCCCTTTTGCGACTCTAGCCACTTTGAGTGTTGGCCTTCTTTCTTGTAGCTTTCTCTCAATCCTCTCCAAGCTATTTTCCATACTTCATACTGGGGCTTGTGTGCCTCTCCACTTTGGTCATCCTCTAGCAAGGATTGGAGTTCCATGCCTGGTCTTTGTAGCCTCAACGAGGTGTGCCTAGTAGGGTCATATCATCCTCCCTCGTCCTCGAATCCGAACCTTGTAAAAACCAAAGGAAGATGGAAGACAACATACTCCTCAAAGATTGAGGGTTAGCACACACAATAATAACCACATAATCATGCCAAGGATGAACAAATTTGTGGTACAACCACACATCAATAGTAATCATGCATAGAGAGTGCATACATGGGATTTCAACAAGGTGAATTCCCCAAAATTCAAGAAATAGCTCACTCCCCAAGCAAGTTCTACCTTCATTTTGACTAAGTGTAAGGTCATTCCAACCTAGAGCCCAACCATCTACACTAGTCTCCTCAAACAATGGTTTCACTACCAAGACATAACAAGAGGACACTACACCAGGGTCATAAACAAAAATATGCCTCAGGTCATGGTCTACACATCCCACTTGAAAACCCATCATAAACTTAAGCAACAACATACAAAGGGTTTTATAAGCAAAGAGGTCATAAGGAAAGGTATCACACAAGGTATTGTTAGCAATTTGTAGCCAAGTTTTACCCTCCTTTTCAAAGTAATTCATTTTAGCAATCAAGTCACATTCCCTCAAGAGGAGGTTTTCCTCACCAAGAAATGGATCATCATACCATAGTGGAATTTTTGTGACTTTGTGATTCCAAAGAATGGATTCATTTTCAAAATCACAAAACACAAGGTCATGCATTTCACAATCATCCACTATATCTTTATCAAGCAAATTACCATCCTTGAAGAGAGTATGCCCAATCACAAGATCACATCTAAAATAAGCAAGTTCACTCTCAAAAGGATCAATATCAACACAAGTGCTACCACTAGATGGACACAATTTACTCTTGCAAGAAGAGCCAATATAGTCATCAACTAGTGTGTAAGCACTTTTCACCAAGACATCATCAATTAACAAAGGGTCACTAATTCCCTCACAAGGCAAAACTTGACCTCTACTCAATTGTTCCTCAAGCACAAAGTGATCCATATTTGCTAAAGTAGAAGGGTTAGCTTTGTTACCTCTTTGTTGAAGCACATCACCTTTGTCAATTTGGTCAAGTTCCTTGTATTGGCCTCTCTTTAGAAGAGGGTAGCACACTTCATCCTCCAAAGGAACTTGGAAACTCGGGTCCATGTCCTTTTTGGGGTGATCATCCACATAAGTGCCTAAAAAAGGAACAAGACAACTAGAAGAAATAGAAAAATTAGAGAGGTTAGATTGATTTGACATGAAGTCATTCTCTTTACCACACCTTTCCTCTCCTCCTAACATTCCTCTAGTGACCATACACTTCTTACTCTTCCCCTTGGGTCGAACCTTGTCCTCCTTGAGCAACCAAGGTCTCCTTTTCACACAACCATTTCCTCCTTTTCATCTTTTCACGTAACTCCTTCATGACTCTATAGTCTTCACGGACTTCATGGGGAGTCAATGGAGCAAGGACATAATTTTTACCTTTGACCACAAAAGAATACTTGTTGGTCCGCCCATTATGTTCGAGCATCCACATCAAATTGCCAAGGTCTTCCAAGCAAAATATGGCACGCTTGCATTGGTACCACATCACATAAAATTTCATCCTCATATCTTCCAATGCTCAATTGTATAATCGCTTGCTTGGTCACCCGCATTTCTCCACTTTCATTGAACCATTGAAGCTTGTAGGGGCTAGGGTGTTTTCTTGTGGGGACTTTCATACTTTCAACCAAGAATTGGCTAACCGCATTAGTGCAACTCCCACCATCAATGATCAAGGAACAAACCTTGTCCAAAATCTTATACCTAGCATGAAACAAGTTCTCCCGTTGGTCACTTTCTTCCCTAGCTAGAGCTCCCATGGCCCTTCTAGAAACAATAGCATGATTCAAAGCCTCCTCATATCTCAATTCAACTTCATCCTCGGAATCACCCTCACACTCACTACTTTCTCCCTCTTCTTCATGACCATCCCCGCCCTCATGTTCATCATCGGTTCGATACTCGTCCCTCACTATAGTGATAGTCCTCCGGTTGGGACACTCACTTGCAATATGTCCTCTACCTTGGCATTTGAAACATTGAATGGTAGATGGACGAGGGAAGTTAGGTTTAGCGTTATTACCTCCTTTGGCTTGGTCGTCTCCTCTAGCCTTGTAATCAAACTTAGCTTGAGGAGTGGGAGTAGTGATCTTGGGTTTCTCCCAAGTGGACGGCTTCCACTTCTCTTTTCCTTGGTTCCAAGTTGAAGATATTTTGCTTTTGTCTTTGTAAGACCTCTCTTCTTTTAGATCCGCTTCAACCTTGGATGCATCATGGAATGCCTCTTCAAGACTATTATAAGTCTTGAGCCTCATCGGTTTAGAGATGTCCCGATTCAAGTTGGCTACAAACCTTATAATAGTGTACTCTTCATGCTCTTCTATCTTGGACTTCATCCACAAGTCCTCAAACTCATCAAAGTATGCTTCCACACTTTTCAACCCTTGCTTCAACATGTATAACCTTTTAAGTGCATCTTGGTGGTATGTGGATGGAAGCCACCTAGTCTCCATGAGCTCAATCAAGTCGTTCCAAGTTGGGAGATCATAGATGTGTTGTTGAGCTCTTTGTAACTTCTTCGATTCCCACCAAGTAGAAGCGTATCCCTCGAATTGAGTGAGGCCATACTTTGCCTTTAAGGCCTCGGAAACATTATTCGTGAGGAAGATGCGCTCACTTTGCAATTTCCATTCAAGGAATTCTTCCGGATTGCTACCTCCTTGGAATGTAGGAAGGTTCACCTTGATGGTGTTCAAATTTCGCTCATTATCTTGCCATCTTCCCCGATCTTCATAAACTTGGGCTCCCCCTAGGTCTACATGACCTTGGAATCTAGGGTCATGGCCCGAAAACCTCTCAAAACTTCCTCTTCCTCCCCTCCCCCTGTTATTCATTCCTCCACGCCTTCCTCCTTACCGGTTATCATCCCACCACCTTCCTTGTGGATAGTCATCATACTCCTCTTCATTCATGGGGTATTGGTAGTGACGTTGGTATTGGTTTTGGTTAGGAAAGGGATCATGTGTTTGGACTTGGGGTGGAGCTTGGGGTGTTTGTTGTAGGGTTGCTTGAGGGATTGCCTCATTCGGGTTGTGTTGGTAAACTTGGGGATAGGTTTGTCGATTGGTGTTTTGGAATGTGGAGTTTTGGGATGCAAAGTTGGTTGTTTGGGGTGGTGGAGCTCTTTGGGTGGAGGTGGTTGTGGTGTTGGGATTGCACAAGGCATGTGCTTGTCCCGGAGTAATGGTTGGAGTGGTATCTTGTGTTTTATCCCATCACCTTCATTCCTAGAATGGGGAGTGCCCATTCTACTCGAACCCTCCATTTGAACTTTCTCAATACTCACCATCCGTTCATCCATAGCCTTCAACTTCCCATTCATTTCTCCTCTCATCTCTTCCATACCCGTTTGCATGCCCGAGATTTGATTCATGATCATAGCCAATGAACTTGCTATGGATGACATATCTACTACGTCTTGCGTTCTATCACCTTGGTTAGACATGATGACCTGCAAAACTAGCAAACAAGATTAGTAATAAAAGCCTCACTTCACTCGTATTGAACTCTCAACCTTACCACACTCCGTGCTCTTTCGAAGTTGTTGATGAATCGCTCGCCCAATCAAATTCACACGTTGCTTATCCTTTGTGGTAGAATGGATTCTTGTTTAGATGAATGACGGACGACTCAAAAGCAAAACGGACGAGAGCCAATAAAGTTTCGACGAAATAAAACGAAGAAGAGCTTGAAGGAAATTAGCACGAAAGAAATGCGGACACAAGGACTAGTAAACACAAGTAGGAGCAACTACTAAATGGTTACTAGTTGAGAGACACAAGAAATTGGAATGCTAAAATCGGAAAATAAATAAAATTTCGGACCCGGGTAGGTGATAATTTGAAAACACGACCGTGAAGCCCCAATTGATGTAAGGTATCAATTTGAAATAATGAAAATTTTTAAAATTCTATTCTCTTTTTTTTTTTTTTTGCTCCCTACCAAAGGATTAGGGACACAAAATCAACAAGCAATCCCAAGAAAATTTTTGGAATTGAAATGAATTAAGACAAGATTTGCACCTTAGAAATACGACTGAGCTGCCTTGAAGTTTACGGATTGAACTTGATAAAATACGGTCCGTATTTTGGTTTACGGACCGTCCTTCGTGTCCGTATTTAGTGATGCCCAAAACAGAATGTACCTTGCACTTGATACGGGCCATATTGTGGTTTACGGTTCGTCCTTCGTGGCCGTATTTAGTGATCCCAAAAACAGAATGTTCCTTGCCTTTTACGACCTACGAGATACGGGCCGTATTGTGATTTACGGTCCGAATTATGCTTTACGGGGCCGTATTTAATAAGGTTCCAAATTCCGTTGAGCTCCTTATACGCATCGAAGTTTGCGATTTATTACGGTCCGTAAAGTGATTTACGGGCCGTAATTTGCAATATTCTCGGCTTCGTTGATTTCGTGTTGAACTCGATTGTCTCGAAATTTGGATCGAATTTCTTGGATCCGATGACGTCTTAGGCCCACTCAACCTAGTAATTCCCTTTTTGGGTAGAAAAACAACTTTTCAATTTTTGACTTGGATTTCTTGGATCTAACTTTCCTTTTTTATCTTCTTCTTCACCAAGAACAAAGATGAACAATGAAGAACACTTAAAAACCCAATGTGGTCCAAATCAACTCGTTTTCCCCCCAATTTCTAGATATAAGCTCCTTATCACTTAGACAACAAAGCCCAATATGAACCAAAGCTCAATTTCACCAAAATCAACCAAACCCACTTTGAGTTCTTCAAGTTTTGATGAACCTCTAATGGTGGAAACTTCAATCCTTACCCAAATGGCTTCAAATTTCGTTTCTAGATGTTTTCCACCACAACAAACTCAAATCTAACTTCAAAAACAACAAAATCAAACCACAAAACAATTTTCAATTTTTTTTTTTTTTTGTGATTTTCAGATTTCGAACCTAGGATTAGAAATTGTGGGAACAATCTCTTAGCCTATGCTTTGATACCAAAATGATAAGATTCAACCTAGGGAAACTCTAGAAAAACAAAAGAACAAGAAAATCAAAATAAAGGTGGAAGAAGAGTAGAAATGGAAGAGGATAGACGGATAGATACTTGACCCAAGAGCAAGAAATCTATGGACAAGAAAGGGTATATTAAACCCTAATCCTTCCAATCGGATTTACAAACCCTAGAACCTAACAATTCGAATCAACAAACGACTCAAATGAATCCACAAATGAGCAACATTGAATTCGATGGAAATAAGCAATTCACTTCACAACTAGGAAGTAACACTTGGTTAACCAACCAAACAATCTATATTAACCTAAAGCTACCATATACAATCTCTAATAAGAGTTTCTTCATTCAACATAGTCTAATGATGAAAATAACTAAGTCTAGTATTTATACTAAGAGACTTAAGAGCTAGGCTAGTTATTACAAGAATGCCATTAATGAGGTAAGGGTCTTTTGGCTAGTTGACGTTGGCTTGAAACCGAAAAAGGCTCCTCTTGCACATATAGCCATCATCCAAGCCTCAAGCTTGCAATTGTGACCCTTTTGTATCCATGGCCCTTCTTTGCACGTCTAGCCACATTTGCATTTCTGTCCCTTTTGCGACTCTAGCCACTTTGAGTGTTGGCCTTCTTTCTTGTAGCTTCTTCTCTCATTCCTCTCCAAGATATTTTCCATACTTCATAGGCCTTCTTATGGGGCTTGTGTGCCTCTCCATGGGTCTCCAATGCTCCTTTGGTCATCCTCCTAGCTTGAATGGATTGGAGTTCCATGCCTTGGTCTTCAATGTGAGCCTTCAAGCGAGGTGTGCCTAGTAGGGTCATATCAATACCTCAATATAACACCCTATTAAGATTTGCCGCCCTTTTCTAAATCATCTCTTAGTACCACAAGCCCTTCCAAATTATCCTAGCATTTCTTTTTTACCATATCGATATAGACCTCATAATTACTACTACTATCAATTCAACAACATTTAACTTATCTCTTGTAGTTGTCAACGATATTTCTAACTTAATCCTATCCCGCCATTACTTTTTACACAACAGAGTCCCGTTAGGACATATTACAAGCTTATATCTTATCTTCTTTAAATTCTTGAAAATTTCGGCGAGTTTCCTCTATATTTCTTACTATCCAAAACCCGAACGCAAAGAATACCAACAATGCCTCAGGGATAATATATATATTCGACATATCTCCCACAAAATGTACTCCCCGATTTCAGTAAAAGAACAAAGATGTCGAAACTTACCTCATATATCACACCTCGAGATGTCGATCTGTTATAACCCATATTTTGTACATAGGGACCATCGGTTTAACTATAATAATTTAGGGACAAAACCATTTCGGGATGCAAAGTCGGGACTTTTGGACCTTCGATTTTATTTTGAGACATAAGTTGTTCATGAATTTGTTGGTATGGAACATTTAGGAAAATTTGGGACCAAAAGTGGTATAATTGGATGTTTGAAATCATGCAATATTGGCCCTTTGGCCGTGTGACCTTGGAAATGGTCCCACACATTTTGTGGACAATTTTAATTGGTCCAACACATGTGTGGGCCATGGGACACATGTATAAGTCTTATACTAGCATAAAAGATGACTACTAATTCATTCATCTTCATCCAACACTTAGAAAAAAAAGACAAGAAGTTGAAGAACAACAATAGCACCTCTCGGCCAAGAACAAGGAAAAACCAAGTCCAATTTTAGCCATCCCAAAAATATTTTCTTGGTGCAAATCCACTAATTGGAGGTCCTTAAGTAACGTGGAAGTGTTGTTGGAGCGATCAAACCGCTAGTTTTCATTCTAACTAACCCTAGCTAGTTGTGAAGTTGAAGGAAGAAAGGTAAGATTTAATCATGTTTTATGTGTTATGAATGGTGTATGCATGTTGTAGTATGTTGAAATGGATGAAAATCATGAAATATGGCATGTGGGAGTTGAGGCCGTGTGTGTGAGGTATGGCCGTGTAAGTGTGTGTGTTGTGTTGAAGTGATGGATCAATTTTATGTAGCATGTTTAGTTGTGTAGTGTGAAGAAATGAATGAGAATCATCTATATGTGTATATGGGTATGTGGCCTAATGTAGCCTCTCATGTGTGGCAAAGAATGAATTAATATCGCTTAGTGTTTTAGTTGTTGTCGTTATGAATTCTATGTTGGAAATGAGCGTTTAATGACTCAAGAGTGATGTTGTAATTGTATGGACTGATTTGAAGGCTATCGTTCATTTGATGTAATTTGTATATTTATGAGAATGACATCGTTATAGTGTGGATTGTTGATGCAAATCATGATTCAGAAGTCGGAAGTGTGTTATATTTGAGGTTCTCGGGTTTGGGGCTGTTTTCGGGTAAATTGGAGGCAATTGTTGGAATGTTGGAAATGTTGTATGAATTGTTTGAAATGTCCTTGAATATTGTTGGTATGGGTTCGGGTTAGTATTTGAATGTATAAGCGTTGATGTTGGCTTGAAGGTAAGCCGTTGAATTGAATATAATGAATGTTGTTGGATTATGTAGAAAGCGTATTTAATGCTAGAATTCATTTTGAATTGATTATTGATGTTGCTAGGTTGGTTGTTGATGTTTTTGTTGTCGATTTGGCCGAGTTAAATTCTCGGGGTTGGCCTATTTACAGGGGGACTGCTGCCCAAATTTTTGTAGAATTTAGTGTTAGTTTGGAATTAAATGCCTAAACGTCCATAGCTAATGTTTGGCATATTGTGACGTATTTGTAGACATTGGGCAGCCCGAGACGTAGGTCGGAATTAGCTTGAGTTTGGATTAGCGTTGGGAGCGATTGAGGTATGTAAAGCTCAATCCTTTCTTCTTTTGACATGCCTTAGTTACAAATAGGCTATGACACGAGCCTCGAGGAAATTCGATTCTCGCAATCCGAGCATGTTTATGACTCTTATTCGTTTCTTGGAATTCGCATGTTTGATATGATGAAATATTGGCCTGTATGTCTTTGGAATATTTGATTTTCAAATGTTGCATAAAAAGTTTCGTTTTTAAAGAATTCGTAACTACGAACGCCCGTATCTTTCACGAAGGCTCGGATTGCCTCGATATGTTCGTAGGAGGTTGTATGGTGTATGATGAGTATGTTTTTCATAGGCGGGCCCGGCTCGGGTCGACACCCGTCCGTGGGTCCCGCGACTCTTCTTTTTGTAATCCTAATGACTTTTGAAAGCATTTGGTTTGGCTACTATTCCGATTTCCAAGTATGGTCATTTTACTTTATCTTTTGAGTCTATGATAATGATTTTATACGTATGGTTACTCACGACTCTGCTCGTGCATTCTGTTGTCGGCAAAAGACATCGAAACCCCCCCAAACTATACCCGAAAAGTCGATATCACACCTAAACTATACTAACGACCTATTACACACCTTAACTTAGTAAAACTGAATTAAACTACCCCTCGACAGACCAAAACTCAGGCGCGTTATTATCCACATTTTTGAGCGCGTTGGAGCTGTTAAAAGGGCCAGTATAATTTTAAAAAAATGGAAAATAACTTGCTAAAACCTAATTAACATTACCGTTCACACCATTTTCATCCACCCTACATTTACTTCACCCACCCACATTTACCATACCCGTTTAGAACCCTAGGCCAAACTCTCCTAAATTTGGTGAAGAACACGCCCAAATCGGAGCAAAAGACCAGTTGTTTTTGAATCAAAGGTAACTAAGTTCAACTTTATTTAGCTTGTTCTACTGTATTTTGCCCGTTTTCTGTCTCTTTTTTTTTTTTTTTGCATTTGTCTGTACTCTTTAATTTCGTATGGAGCACTTGTTAAGTTGATTTTTTTTGTTCTTTTTCTGTTAAAGATTGTTATACAATGGCTAAAATAGGCTTAAGTAAGTTTTGTAAGCAAGAGGATGATCATGAGTTGAAGGATGTGCGATGCAAACATGGATTTCTTTTGCCATTGTTGACTTCTTGGACCCCAAGAAACCCTGGTAGAAGATATTGGAGTTGTCCATATTATGGTGTAAGTGAATTTTATTTCAAAAATTGAACTTTGAAGAAGTGAATTTGCCTTTGAAAAGTTGAAGACCGATTGTTTTTAATTCATTTTATTACATTTTAGGGTGCTAGATCATGTGATTTTTATCTTTGGAAGGATGTTGACATTGATCCAAGATCCAAATTTGTTATTCCTAAATTGGTGGGAAGAATTGGTGAACTTGAAGCATCATTGGAGTCTTTTGGAAAAGATGATTACAAGCCTTCTCCGTCAACAAACTCCGTGGAAAGCAAAATTGATATGAACAACATAGAAATTCAACTAGAAAATTTTGGAGAAGACATTAAGAAGATGAAGGAAAAAGAGAAGAAGTGGAAGAGTAAGTTGGCTAAGTCAAGAAAAGGGAGAAAGTTCTTTTGATTTCATTATTGTGTATTTGTATTGTAGTAGTAAGTTTTCTATTTCAAAACTTTTTTTTTTAGAGGTGTTTCAATGAAGTTGCCCTAAGCTCTTGTTGTAGTTTGGCATGTCGTTAGCGGCATTGCACTTGTTAGTGTTGTAAACAACTTGTTAGTGTTGGAATTTTGTGAAATGAAATGGCAATGTTGGAAGCCGTAATGTTGTTGTTGTGCAATTCTTAGTCTTGTGCAATTGCGTCTCAAAATTAGTAAGTATAAGGCATATAACAGTGACAACATTTCATTTAACATTGAAAGAACTTTCATTAATCGAAGGCATAAAACATGAAAATAAATAAAGAGACCTATTCTATGATTACGATCTCGGTGCCTTCTTATTAACGAAGAAGCATATGCGCCCGCTGACCTCGCAAGCTTGAAATTCCAAAACATTTCCTCTTTGCAGTCCGTTGTCTTCAACAAACGCCTTCCATCCTTGGCAAAGACGCTTGTATGCACCCACTTTATATTGCATATAGTAGGCGTGAGCATTGTGAAGAACAACGCTTCACGGTCATGGTTTGGGAAGGAATTCGAAAGTATGGAAAGGAAATATGAAGTCATCCTTGTCCACGTATGATTTTGTTAACTTCTTCTCAAATGTTGTTAGGATGGTAGTCATTTTTGGTTTGAGGGGTTGTAATGAGAATTAGTGGAAGAAGTATGATTTAATAAGAAGGCAGATTTGGGTGAAGCATTAACCACCAACCACCTCACTTAAAAGAAGCCAAGGAAATGGTCAAAATCTTGAATTCGAAAACAGAGTACAATGACTTCAAAAAGTGTACCAAGACTTGACCAAAAGCTGAACAAAATCGGTGCCATTCAACAAAATTTTAAAAAAAATTCGCAAGGCAAGTTTAAATTTCGCTATGCCGGACCCTAAAAAATTCGCAAGGCAAGTTTATGTTTAACTAAAAGTCTGCCGGAGGGGGCAGACTTTGTCTTGAGGGGCAGACCCAAGAAACATTTTCCCAACCTTCTTTTGAATGCTCCATCACAAAAACAGATTGTTGGTATGGCTTTAACTTTGTGCTGTAAAAGTTTTTTGGATGGAATAAAATAGACTTTCAACAAAAAAAAAAAAAGTTTGCCTTATAAGGCAAAATTTAAATTTTGTATGCCCCCTCCGGCAGACTTTTAGTTATGTTTAACTAAAAGTCTGCCGGAGTGACTTTGTCTTGAGACAAGAAACATTTTCCCAACGTTCTTTTGAATGCTCCATCACAAAAGGATCGTGTACGATTGTTGGTATGGCTTTAACTTTGTCTTTGTAAAAGTTTTTTGGATGGAATAAAATAGACTTTCAACAAAAAAAAAAAAAAGTTTGCCTTATAAGGCAAAATTTAAATTTTGTATGCCCCCCTGACTTTTAGTTATGTTTAACTAAAAGTTAAAGGAGACACTTTCTCTTCACTTTTAGTTATGCGGATCGGCATAACTTTAACTTTTTTTTAAAGATTGTATGGATCGGCGGATATGAAGGGTAAAATTTAAAGACCACAAATTTGAGGGCAAAATTTAAAGACCACCCAAACGAAGGGCAATCCGTGCAAAAAAATGACAAAAAGCCAACAATTAAGGCTAACAAAACTGCCAACAATTAAGGCTAAAGAACTAACGTTAAATGCAGTCACAGCTGCATACCCATTGATCAAAAGAGAGTGACTTTACATAGACAAGAACTAACGTTAAAGTGCAGTCACAGCTGCATACCCATTGATCAAAAGAGAGTGACTTTACATAGACAAGAACTAACGTTAAAGTGCAGTCACAGCTGCCAATTCACCAATTCAAGTGCAGTCACAGCTGCCCAAAACAAACTTAAATGTCATATCTACCAAAACACTACATATAGTTAAGGCAAAATACATCAAATCACAACTTTGTACCCAAAATATAGATTTGATGTATTTTGCGATCACCAAATGCGACAATTTGCCTAAACAAAGTATTTAAAAAACTACATAAACAAATTCACAAAGCGATCACAATTTGCCAAAAACGATCGATGAGATAGAATGGTCAAATTCACAAGGCGGTGGTCTTTGCGCTTGGCTCATTTGTACAGCTTTAGTCTGGTTTGACTCGCTTTTGTTCCTTCCTTGTTGAACAGAGGTCATAGCTTGTCTTCCTTGCCATTTCACACCACCACTTGCTTTGTGCTTGCGGTTCACCGATGTGACAAGCACTAGATTTGATGCTTCGAACCACTTTCACTAGGCAATCCGAGTGCTCAAATGAATAGAACTACTTGTTAGTGGTACTTAATTTCAGAAAATGTTATTTAATTGTTAAACATAGAACAGTCTTACATTGATGACAATTGCTCCACTTTGTGTGTGCAACACTCCCATTCCAACCATCTTTGGCCTTTTAGTAGCAACACTCTACAAATTATACCAAAATATTAGCAACTAGTTCAACACCGAAGCGTACATGAAGAATGTGAAATTATTTACCTTTTCGGTTGATCCTTTGGCCTACCCTTCCTCTACATTGAGCCGGTGCCTTTCTTGGGCCGAACTTGAACTTGGACCGGAAACGCACGGTTGCACTTGTGTGCAACGAACTTGGGCAGCTTGCAAGTTGCACCACTTGCCAAGTTGCACTTGGGCAGCCCCGAACTTGGGACGGCGCTTGCGGTTGCACTTGGGCCAGCACTTGCGGTTGCACTTGCACTTGTAGTTGCACTTGGGCCCGGTTGCGGGATCTCTAAGACATTTCCTTTTATTATGACACGGGGTATGACACTTCTTGCATGTCATTTCAACCCCTTTTTGGACGATTTTCTGTTTTTTGGATTCACTTGCCTCTTTCCTCCTATGAGTCTTAGGCACACGGCATCTTCCTCACTTCGTGGTGGTATAACGGTAGGATTTGTGGATGGTGGCCACATCTTCAAGTTTAGGGCGGTTGAATAAAGTAGCTATATGTCTTCATAGGTATCTCTAGAATACCACCGAGAAATGTAATCCGTTGGGTTCAACTCTTTGTGGTGAAGAGCGGATTGCATGAGGACATGGGATGCCTTTCAACATCCATGCTCTACAAGAACAAGTTTGTCTAGGCGGATCCACAACATGTCTAAAATGACCTTCAACAACCTTATCCTCGGAATTCCATTAAATCGCATTTCATAGACACTTGCAAGATGCTCTGTCGAACTTTCAATGCCATTGGAGAAAAGTCATGAATCCAATGTCACAAAACTCCCTCATCCGTCCTATTCTCTTCATCATTTTGACTCTTATTTCTTCAAGCATAGTTATTACGGTCTTGTGCCTTGCGGCCAAGTATCAAGAGTTGAAACATTCGGCCATGTTGTTGTCTATAATGTCACACTTTGTGGTATATTTCATGTAAACCTTGCTCCACCTTTCGGGGTTGTAGTACATCAACTTATCAAGGCATTCTTCTCCCAACGAGTTTCATGCGGTCTAAGTTCTCATTATTGAGACTCAAAGTTGACTTTGTACACCTCCGGAAACGATTCTTCCTCTCAAGAGCCTCTGTATTTTTGGGACCAATTGGCTAAAACATGCCTAGCACACATTCTATGTTCAACATTGGCGACTGCTTTCTTGTTATGGCACTTTCAAGACCCCGTGAGGAATAAAAAATAGGCGATTAGTAAAGTAAAAGAACATTATGGTAAAGAGTTATGAAATGGAGTGAATTCAACACTTAAATCTTACCTTACGCATACGTTATAAACCATGCATCCCCACTGAAGATCTTCCTTTAAAATTCGATAAACCAAGTCCAATTGTGCTTGCGTCTCGGCCTCACCATCGACCTAAATCCCAAAGCGGATGGCATTCTCGATTGTTTCCATCTTTACAAATAAGAACAAGTAATTGACCTTTTGAGATTCCGCTTTAAAAAGCAACCATCCAAACCAATTGCCCTTGAGATTCCACTTTAAAAAGACCGGCTAAGTATGACTTCTTCATTGCATCAAAACATATGTAGAATCCTCTAAACATTTTTTTTCCACCTTCAAATGTCTCATCACTAAGCCTAACTACACATGTACTACTGGATTTGATCTTAACAACTCATCCCTATAATCTAAAATCCTCCCAAACTCCAAAACATGGTTACCCCTCAACTCGGCTAAAACCTTGTTTCTTGCTCTTCTGTGCAGTTCTACCAACATAAAGATCCAACTCTTTCTTAATGAGCTGCGCAACTCAAAAATCCTAATGTTTGGTTGTTCCTTTATTCTCTCATTATAGTGACTAGATAAGAATTTGGTATTGCAAAGCTTGTTCTATTGGTAGGGTCACACATGTGAATTGGATTATAGGTCTTCACCACAAAGTTGTTAGTCCTAGAGTCAAGACTAGCAAATAAAAGCCAAGGACAACCCTCTACACACACCTTACCCTTGTAGGTTCATTAATACATTTTTCAATGGCAACATGCTCATGTGCCGCATACTTGTGCTCTTGAGTTCTAAATTCATTAACACTTTCAAATTGGAGGCACTGTTTCCCACACTATTTTCTTGGAGGTTTTATCAAACACAACTACGTTTGTCAACTTTTTTTTTTGCTTTTACTCTTTGTTCAACTACTCCTTCATCATCATCGGATATGTCAATGGATCGATCTCAAAGCGGCGACTTCGTCGAGGGTAATAAGGCTCATCACCGGCTAACTTACCTTCCATGGTGTCTCTATTAGCACCTTGATTCATCATACCCCACATCCGGCCCTTTGGTCCCGAACCTAACTTAACATGTTCGGGACGAGGGCTCTTTCACCCCTCTTCCTTCTTTTCTTTTTCGGCCTCTCTCTTCCTCCTAAAACCCTTAGCTCCTCATCTACATCACTCTCACTATGTACTTCTCCTTCGTCAAACAATCCATCTAGGTATGAATCTAAATCACTACCGATTTCGAAAAAGTAGGGGTAGGATTTGATGCGGCGAGTTTGATGTAGTATTAGGGGCGAGATTTGGTTCGGTAGTAGTATTAGGGGCGGGATTTGATGCGACGACGGTAGTATTAGAAGCAAGGTTTGATTCGGTATTGTCGAAAAGTTGGAGGAGTACAAGGGACGAACTTGGAGAGTTAGGTTGGAGAGGCGATTTTGAGTTGGTTCGAAAAGGAGGTTCATTGAATGGCTCTAAATCGGCATCAAATGCATCAAAAGATGGAACACCACTACCCCCAAAGTCTTGACCGATCACTTTATCAAAAGAAACATCACTTTCCTCCTCCACATGGGTTACATATTCTAATAAGGGTGGGACACTAGGGGCTCTTCAACCATGTGACACACAAAAGCCTCCAAAATATCCCCGTCCCAAACATGCGGCAACTCGGGTTGTATCTCTATCACATTTGATTTCACCAATACCACACTATCGACAAATTTAACATAAATGGTGCATTTATCGGTCATACCCTAATTCTTTCACACAATCAAGCAATTCAAAGTAACAAAATTTATCTAAATCCATACGTGTAAATTCGGTTACTTGTCCACGACGTAGGGTTTTTTGCCGGTCGTTAAATTACCACCATGGTAAAATTTCAAAGTAATCGGTTCATAAGACATATTTCCACACGAAAACGGTACAAATACTTAATTTCATAGTCGATGAAATACCTGACAACCAAATCGACATTTACATTTTAAGCATTTACCCGGTCATTTACCTTTTGTAAATTTTCGGAAAAAATTAAAAAAGGCATAAAAAAAAACCCTAGTTCTAATCGCGCAATACGAAACAAAATGAGACAATGGACTAACCTTTTAGTAGCACAGCCGATTTTTGTCCTCCAAACGTCAACAAAAAACCCAACTTGGAATCGTCCAAGTTCAGACAATCACCAACACTTCGATTAAAGGTTTACGATGAAGAAAAACTAAAAAACTGTATGAAATCCGACAATATTGAGCAGGTAAACTATAAAAATATATGATTTAGGACGAATATTGAACGATTTGTTGTTTGTCTTTGTCGTTTGATTTTCTACGTTTGGGCGTACGTGTGTGTGGGTTTGGGTGGGTTAGGGTGATGAAACGGGTTTGGGGGTGTTAAAATGGGTATGGGGGGTTAAAAATGGGTTTGGGTATTAAAATGGCTTAATTATGTTAAATATATTATTATGACGTGATTATAAAATAAATTAGTTCATTTAATACGTGGCTTTCATCTGGGGGCGAGTGTTGCCCACGACATTCCTTTGATTGGGGGTTTTGGTGCGTCGAGGGGTAGTTTAATTCGGTTTACTAAGTTAAGGTGTGTAATAGGTCGTTAGTATAGTTTAGGTGTGATATCGACTTTTCGGGTATAGTTCGGGGGGGTTTTGATGTATTTTGCCTTCTGTTGTCTCTTTCGCCGAGTCCCAGGCCGGTTCTGTTGTCGTGCGCACTTTGTTATACTCCGGTGTTATGCTGTGTTATGGTTCACCGAAAACTCGCTGAGGGCCGGGTTAAAACTTTATATTTGGTGTTATCTTGTGTATGGCGTTATGTTGTGTATGATGTGTGACG
>NW_026715922.1:0-22519 GCF_029784015.1 Lycium ferocissimum
TTTTTTTTCTTGATCATTTCTTGGAGCACCAAGTTCAGCCCCTTGGCTGAACTCCTCCATTTTTCTCTCTTCCTCTCTTTCTTGAATTTTCTAGAAAAGAAATTGATGAATTGTGTCTTCTCCACTCATAACTTATGTATATATATATATAAGAGTGCACATGACCATGCACATGGCCTCTCTTGGCCGTTTTTCCCCTTCCTTTTCTTTTCTCAATTTTTCTCAACTTTTCTAGATTTTTCCTTTTTCTTACCCTTCAAGTCTCTTGAATTTTCCTTAGGTCCTAAAGATGAATTATAGTCTTGCATGGCCACCTTGTACATATATACTTAATCCTCCTACAAATATAAAATGGACACATAGGCCCCTTTCATGGCTTGAAGCAATTGGCCACTTGACTTCTCCAAAAGTCATGAACCAAATTTTCCAAATTCCAAGTTTGCCCTTAGACTTCCATGCCATAATAATATAACGACTTGCACATTAAAACAAAACCGGGGAATGGCCTTGCACTTAACTTCCCGCAATTGTCTTAAACTATTCCCATGTACAAAATGCGGGATGTTACACTAGTGCCCGACTTGGGCACCCGTACGTACCAAAGTCCAAAAATAGTAACTCAAATATTTACAAAAATTTGGGCAGAGTTTCCTCTGTTTTACTGACTAACCAAAGTTAACCTGCACTCAGAAAATACCAACAGAGGCCACACAGGGCCAACATATCCATATAAACATATATAGGCGAGCCGGCAAGCCGCCGTGGCGGATGAACCGCCGTAACATATCACATATACATATGTCGTACACATACACATATACCGTACGTACATAGCCATAACCCACGTACATATCCACGTACCTCTAAACGTAATAACGAAATCATATGACGGGACAGGGCCCCGTCGTACCCCTGAATAATAATATACATATGCATCAGAAGAAAATATATACCAAAATGTATAAGCTCCGGAAGAAGGAGCACTCCTAGAAAGCGGAATAGATGGCCTAAGCAGGTGGATCCTCAACCGTACGGTACTGCGGGCATGAAACGTACCCCGAAGAAAGGGGTTAGTACGAAATAGGTACCGAGTATGTAAAGGACTACGTAAACATAATAACATATCACAGAAAATAAATAAGATTTACAAAATATCAAAGTATTTATCAAAAATTAAAATCATGCAAGGGCTCTTAGAACGATGGTCGCCCGCCTGTCGATGGCGCCATACCACAGCATCACACCAGAAAGTTTCATATCTCCGTAACCCGACATATCCCCGTAGCACATCACAGCCAACCATAACACCAAACACAGCATAACACCACATATAAACGGGACCCGGCCCTCTAGCGAGGAGCTCGGCGAACCGTAACACAAGATCACACCGTAATATGTCATAACGCGCACGAAACATAACCGGCCCGGATCCGGTGAACGAAGCAATAACCATAAGCACGAGCGGAGTCGTGAGTAATCATATGCATCAAAATCATAAACAGTACTCATTATGTAAAGAAGGAATCCATATGAGAAAATCATAGTGAAGAAAATTTTAATTTTTCCGAAAATCCATAAAGGTAAAGATAAATAGCCGCGGGCCCCACGGACGGGTGCCGACCCCCATCCGAGCCCGACTACGAGGGATAGGGGAGAGTTATGCCTTATGAACTTATATATTATGTTTTGGGGCGTTTCGAGGTCGTATGCAAAAGTTACGGACGTTTGAAGTTCGGGACCTCTTTGTAGTCAAAATTTTTCACCAAGTCTTTGAAAACTCATTTATTGGAAAGCTTAAAGACCTCACATTGAACACAATAATGAACCAACCTTTAGGATCAAATAAATTCGTATCTAAGCTTGGATTTAAGAACGGAACAACCCCGAGACGCGGGGCATAGCCTACTAGTCCTAGGACATGCCAAATGAAGGAAAACGACGCCTTACATACCTTAGTCAACCGCAATACAAGCCTAGCCTCAACCCTCGGCAATTCCAAGATCTACATAACACAAAGCACACTAACATTAGCCATACACCTTTAGACATTCGATTCCAAACGAACATTAGATTCTATAGAAATTTCGACAAAGATTTCCGTAGAATCGCACCAACCCCGAGATTTCAACTCGGCTAGTTTCAACAACAACCCAACAAGAAGCCAAACCACAACAATAATAGTCGATTACAATACGTTCCAACATTAATATACAATTCCAACATATTCCAACATTATACATATATTGCTACATACTTAGAGGTATTCCTATGTAATCAACGAACTTCATAAAACCAACTTAACATTAACGCTAATGCGTTCAACTACCAATCCAAACTTATTCAAACCATATGCGATAACACTCTAAGCAATTCGTACAATTTTTCCAACATTCCAAATATTGTCCCATTGAACCCGAAATAGTCCCCAAACCCGAGAACAACATCAAATGCATTCTTCTCTTCCAAATTCATACTTTACATCATTAATCTACACATTAGCCATGCAATATTCATAAATGTAAAAATTACATAAAATTCACATAAATTCCCATAACCAACATAACATCATTCTAAGTCATCAAACTTGCATTTTGCCTTATAAAATCCATAACGACGACAACGAAAACACTAACGACGATTTGTTCATTCAAGACCACATAGAGAGGGCCATTCGGCCAACACTCAATTTCCCCACCTAGGGATGATTTCATTCTTTTCTTCACACTACAATAATTAAAACTTGCCAACTAACATGAATACATGACTAATACTACAACTCACATACACATGGTCAAGACCACCATACACGGCCAACTCCAACTTCCATCCTCACATGATTTTCTTCCATTTTAGCATACAATAACACATATACACCATCTATAATACAAGAAAACAAGATTAAAACTAACCTTTCTTCTTCACCTCTTCACTTGACCAAAGTTGGTCATTAGAACAAACGAGCGAACTATCTTCCGAAGTAACAACACCACGTTACCTAGCACTCTTGAATTAGCAACTTTGCTTGAGGAATTGATTTTTTTTATGGAGAATTTTTGGTCTTATTTTTTTCCTCCAAATGGCCGAATAGGCTTCCTTTTTTTTCTCTTCTCTTTAGTTCTTGATTTCTCTAGAAAATGTTAAGTGAAGAAGATGACTTAGTCATCTTTATAAAATATAACACATGTTCCTTGTGACCTTGGCCCACCATGAGGTGGCCGGCCACCTTGCTCCAATTTTCTTATTTTTTTTTTGAATTTTCAACTTACCCAAAATAGCTCACTTACTAATTATGGAAAATTCCTCCAAGTGTTGTTTTAACATTTTCAAGACATGGAAATCATACACAATTCAAGTATTAAAACAAGCAAAAGTCTCTCGGGGTAGCCTTGCCCCTAACTTCTCATAATTCACACAAGTTATCCCGTTGTTCAAAACACGGGATATAACATATGGTTTAGTATGAAAGTACGAGGTGTTACAATATCTCCCCCTTGGGATCATTCGTCCTCGAATGATGGGTCGTGGTTAAGATTGGGACTGGACATGGCTTGAATACTTGAACATGAAGGAAACATGACATAAAACATAAGAGCTTGATATGGTTACGTGGGAACATGGTCATGGATCATGAGAACTGAATACGTGATTACATGGAAACATGTACATGGGGAACATGAAACTGAGTACCGCCTACATGAATGAGAATCATGAAACATTTGTCCTCGATTTATGACTAGTGGTTAAGAATCGCTACTAACTCTAGAATCTACAAAATTTATGGCAGGACTTCCTTCATAATTCGGACTGTCACGACATTTCTCAAACGCCTGACAACTAACTAAAGTACCAACACACAACTCACATAGCATCTTAATACGGATGATGTGACATAACGTGATTACTGAATCTTGAATGTAGCTAATATAAATACTGAGCTAGCTTGAACACACGAATATTGGTTGAATGATTACATGATTACTATACATGGGGTTTGGAAGAAATGCGTAGGCACGAATGACATGAGTACTGGAAATAGGCATGAACATGACATGATTACCTGGGCATGAGATGTATGACGTGGGACATAAATACACGAAGACTGGATGACATGAATACATGAGTGCTAAACTGTCATGAGATATGAATACGTGTGAAAATGGATATCGTAACATGGAATCTGGATGTCGAAAACATGATTGTTACAACATGTGGGTTGAATACTAAGCGGGTGTAGGATTTGGATACTTAGAGACTTAATCATAGACGTTCGTATGTCACCATAGTAATATGAGATAGGAGTATGACTTAGGCTTTGAATGTAAGCGCAACTATGACTTAGGCTTTGAATGTAAGTGCAACTCGATGTGAATGCGACAGACTTGAGTCATATAACAAGAATATGATCCTAACATAGGTGTTCATAAATCTCTAGCATAGGCATGACATGAATACGTCGAATCTGAGTAGAATACTCTCGAGATAAGTACCATAGGGTACATGAAAAGATATCTATTTGAATATAGGAATGCACCTTACTTCTGATTATCTTGCTAGCTGTTAATCATGATTATAAATACCTTAGCTCATTTTGCTCATTCTCGTGAGCTAATTATAGAGGACTGAGGGAAAAGGAATTATTAGTACTATTTATATAAGATACTTTGCTTTGGAGAACAGACATGACATGGTGCATTGTACATGGAGGACGTAACGTGGAACATGCGTACATGGGAACGTGAGTCATATGGCATGAAACGTGAATAGCATGACATGGGGCATGGGACCATGAGCAACCTGACATTTACATGAGTACATCATGGATGCATATCGTGGCGTCTGGACCTAATTTCATGAGTATTGAGCTATTAATAAGACATAAGCGTGATTTGCGTGGAGTACAATTGTAGGCTCACTCTTGGGTACTCATAGACGCATACATGGGGATGGATAAGATATCACTTTTGGAACTTAGCTATACTTACGTAATGGGACATGGTTCAACATAGTTTACTCTTATTACTGTAAGTCGACACCCTCATTATAAAATAAGACTCATGAAGGCAAGGATCATAGGCATAAATGCTTCGTTCGTCAAGCACCTAAGGCATAAGTAGAAAGTCATCTTGAACTTAAACAAGGCATTAGTACTTCAGAAAAGAAAATGGCATCCTTTGTGCCAAGCTACGAGATGCTTTAAAACAGTAACCAGAGGAACATAAGCATGAGTTAAGTAGAATCGTGGGTAGGACATCCATCTTGACTTACTCTTATCATTACCTACCAACCCCACTGTTATGCTATCTCATATGTGGATGCTCAAAAAAAGTCGGTCGTGGGCACGAGTACGTGAGAACGTAGGTAGCATGTCTTTGGAGTTGAAATAAATCATTTACCTAAGGCATTTTTCCCTTGTTCAAGGACCAGGCGGGCATTAGGATTCTTAGTCTTTAAACTATTGTGTTACCTTCTCCTCAATCATTATCAAAATCAACATCATATTCGGGAAGCACTTAGAAGCTAGAACGTGGTCATGGGTATAAAAGCACGATAGATACGTGAGACATGAATGCGGTCTTTAACCTTGGACATGAGTACAACTCCGATGTGAGAAACATGAAAGAACATTCCCTCGCATAGCTTACTATCGTATGGAGACTTAATTCTTGTATCTTAAACATGGAGTGTAAAGCTTTAACAAGGGCATAAGATAGGTATGCTATGCATGTGTAGAGTATGTTTGGGCATTGGTACTACATAGTGCATGAATTATTCAGAAATTGGAACTCTTTATACCTTTAAAACCAGCTATTCGATCTAGAACTTTATCTCATAACATAATTACCTAGTACTTGATCTCAACGGGCGTGACAAAAATCGCATTCTACGCACCTTATCTTGGCTACATGAAATTGTGATCCTCTGACATAATCTCCTTAACCTATCAACTTACAAAACACATAATCTATATCGGCACCTTATCGCACGATCTCCCCCTTAGTTCAAAAGCTGACGTTTAAAGCTTGTGGATCTCTCGAGTTAGTGATAAGTGGTCATCTAGTGGTTCTGCTAATTTCCTCTAACATACTGATGACTCATTTTTTTTTCGGCTTACATCAAGCAAGTCTTACATACTGGGAAAACTGGATTACTTAAATGAACGGGTTTCTAATGTACATAACTGGCATACTAGCTTTGTCAGTCTTGAGGAAAACTCTTTTCTGATAACTCTTAAAGGCTCTTCTCCTGTAGCTTGCTCTCTTACTTCTTAGATGGTTTTCTTCTTTCACCAATTTCTATACCCCAAATTTAACTTAAACCCTTTGGGTTCTAACACGCCTTCGGTGTACTCAGACAGTTATCCACTTAGTAGTGCTAACTTGACTAAGTAACTCAAATCGTACTTCTACTAACTCGCCGAAAATTTCTAAATCACCGTATCTATTCAAACTTACTCACTATGCTTCGTTAACCACTTGCTAGGATCATATTCTCTAATTCTTCTCTGAGTACTAAAGTGAAGCATAAGGTTATTTCTAACTTTTCCTCCTTATCTGACTCTATTCTGGGGTTGTATGCTATCTTTCTGAACCATAGACATGGATCACACTTAGGGAAATTTCATCTGTCTCAAACAAGGAGTTGGAATAACTAACCCCAAACTCCCTATACACTTTCAAAATTATATCATACTATACACATCAGGGATAAATACTTAATCACATAACCTAAGAGGGAATTGTCATATCTTTTATCTCATAGTAATATCTGCTTCTTGTAGTAACTTACTAACGTCATACTTTCTAGGTCTGATCTGAATAAGCTTAAATAAATTGAAACTAACCCCACAAAAAAAAAAATTCAATATCGTCTGCTCATGGTTTTCTTATCGCATCAGTCCCTTCCTAGTCATGTACATAGATCATATGGCAAATATATATATATATATATATATATATATATATATATCCTTAAAAAAAAAAGTCGAGACTTTCTAGTATTGGTTGTGTGGTTGGCTCTTAGGCTATTTCCGCTCAAAACTACCGTGGACAATTTATGATTCCGCTTGACTAATTTCATAACATGTTACTCGTAGGGTCTTAAATCGAACTATCATCCTTATCCGTAGCTCCATGGTCGATAATCCAAATAAACTTATTCTCGTAAGGTATATAACCTACGTGTACTACTATGCCGAAACTTGTTTTTTAAAAGGGTATTATCACCTGATAAACACACCATGCACTATTTGATAAGTCTTGGGTCTCACATTTTCCTTCTCGCCGCTTACGCATTCGATACGTTCAGAATTCGATGGAAAGAGAATGTTACTTACTGCTCTAAGCTTCATGGCACGAGTTAGAAAAATTCCTGATGCCTCCATCGGAAAGTAACACATCGATAATGACTAGCTTTACATCTTCCTCATCCATTGAGACGAGGGGTATTCGGTAGAATGGGAAACAACACATGAGTTCGAGTGATTTCTGAGAACACAGCTCTATTGCACGATCTAGAGTTGAAAGAAGTGAGACAATCTTAAATGTCTTGGTGGTCAACTGTTTATATGTGTGGCGCGCACACACATATAAAAGTGACCCCACTGGACACGGTTTCATAGACTCCCTAAGACACTTGAACCTAGGCTCTGATACCAAGCTTTGTCACGCCCCGAACCATGGCCTGGGCGTAACACGGCACTCGGGCCTTGCTTGCATGTGTCCGAGCGAACCTCATGGCTTGCTTGTCAACATGGGCATCAAAACAATATACTCTATATGATGCAATTTAAATGAATCATGAAAATGTAATTTGCGAAATAAAATCTTAAAATTTTCTCATAGCATGAAAAATCATGAAAACGTAAATACCGCAAACATGAAAGCATAATCGACTCCGCGAACTAATATCCGTCTATGAAACCTCTAAAACATGTCTGAATACTAACTACCAGGACATGGCCCTGGACTACCATAAACTGCATACTAATACAGACTCCATGTTGAACCCCGAGAGGAATGGGGCTCACCAATAAGCTGATGACTGAGGTGATCCTCGCGTGTGTGTATGCTCTCGAAAATCGGTATCCGCACCGTGAAGCGTGCCCCGGCAAAAGGGACGTTAGTACATGGTGAATAGTACTAGTATGTAAACCCGCCGAAATGAAGAACATGGCACAACATAGGTATAGGACATGAACCGAAACTTAATGTAACTTGAACATGAGCGAAACGGGAGTAAAGTCCGAAAAACAAGAAATCAATGAAAATACATGTATATAAAACTTCTTGTAACGTGGGGAATGCTATAGTGTAACCGACAACATGATCCGGTACTTGCGTCCTACCAGAGAACACTCACACCTTGCCGGGGGATATGAGATTTAAGTAATAATAAGCATGTAAGGATCCAAACCGCATAACGAAGGTGTTGCCTCCTTCTCGACAACCCTTATCCTACGGTGGCGACGTAGTTTCAGGCTATCTGAGCCTTCTCGGTTAACTAAGCAATCCCAAAAACATGAACATGATATAGTTGGCTAAGAAGCCCATGATTTTCATGAAATAACTTGTAAATAACTTGAAATCATGATTTCACGAAATAACTTGTAACATGGTTTCATGAAATATCTTGTAATATGGTTTCATGAGATAACTTGTCATAGTCTTGCAAACATGTTCTTGATTCATGAGTAATAACAATAGTTCATAATTATATGTATATTGACTTGAAAACATGCTTGTAACTTGCTACATAAAATCATAAAATTTCATATAAACATAATGAGAACACATGAGGAAGAGTTCATGATTCATGGATTAAGCTAGGGTTCCTAATGACCGTAATGGAAGATTAGGAATACAATAACGAATATAGATACAAATTCATGTACATAAATACATAACTATGGGCTACCAATATGTTGGGTTTAATGCCCTAGGTTTGAACTTCATGGATATCAAGAAACGGAGCATGGGGAAGAATGTAGAGATTCCCACATGTGGATGGAAGTTCTACATACCTTAGTCGCTCCAAAACTTGAATTAAAGACTTGAGCTTTGAAGAGGATTTCCAAAAATCTTGAATTCTTGAACCTTGAGATGGGTTTTCTTGAAAACCCTATGTTAAGAATGATGGATTCTTGCTTAATGATCATGAACGTATGTTGGAATTGACTTGGATTGCATGGAATAGGCTTACCTTAAAGTTTCTTGAAGGTTGGGAGAGAAGAGCTTAGTCCTTAGGGCTTGAGAGACTTCTTTAGGGTTCTTTACCTCAGAAAAATTGGTTTAAAACGAAGTGGGAATGAATATAACGAAATTTGGCTCTTAAAACGTCGTGGTCGGTGCGTGGTCACGCAGCTGGAGGTTACTTCGCGCAGGTGATCGCGCAGCGAAGGCAGTAACACTGCCTCTGGTGCGCGATCGCGCAGCACTTCGCGCAGAGTAAAATGGGTATAACTTCTAGCATAGAGCTCCGTTTGAGCTCCATAATATATGATTGGAAAGGTATTTCAAAGGCCTACAACTTTCATGTTTTGAGTTTTTCTCAAATTCCTAACGTCACTACCCAACAACTGGCCATAAGTACAACTGTCTCAGACTTAGACGAATTTAGAAGGCCTTAAGAACTTCACTTTTTGGTTTTAGTTAAAAACGACTGTTTATCACCCGAATGGATTCATATAGCTAAAATATGATCTTTATACTAGTTTCATACGTTCACATCTAACTCGGATTTATGGGATATTACCGATATGGTTTAGTATGAAAGTACGAGGTGTTACATTGATTCACTTCTATAGAGTCTAGATAAATTCAATTCGAGATGTCCTGTCGTAGGTGTCCCTCGTCGACTCATTAAAGGCTTCATAATTCTCGAGAATTTCACAACCCTTTGGTAAACTGTTGGAAATTCGCTATAACCACAATGATATAAAAATGAAAGTTCCAAGGCGTAATATTCTTCTGGTAAAACCCCCTTTATTTGATGATCCCATCGAATTCGTAAGTAATCTAACACACCCGAGGGCTATCGTAGGAAACTTATTTCATATTCAGAATAATTGTCCTATTTGTCCTTAATGATAATTCCAACTCAGCATTTCGACTCAATTTACCATATATTTTCCCCAAACTGGACCGGAGTATCACAAGCACACTATTCTTGCTTACCTTTTACTCCTCTTTTTAAGTACCCAATTGGTTTCATTCTGGGCATGTAAATACTTGCAGGTTACATAACCGTTCTTGTGTGATTCGTGTATGAACATCTAATCCTATTCGTAAACTTCCCTTCCTTTGGTTCGTTTTATTTTACGTATCTCATACATGTCACACCCCAACCTGATAGGGCGTGATGGGCACCCGACCCTTACTTAGGGCCGAGCGAACCCGCTGATCCTCGTGATACTCATAATCATACTGGGCCCTTAAATCATGAAATGAATGCATAATGAAAGCTTTTCAAAGAACAACATGCTTTTCGTATTTCTCAAATCAAGTAAAATCGGTGAACATAGGAAATCCGTAATATAATGCATAATGATACATCGGCTTACAGAGCCGCTTACAAAACTGACATGTTATACACGTGACTCTGTCTGCGAAGTCTCTAACATAACTCAAGATACCATAACATAGATACTCTGACTCGGCAGCACTTCGGGAGGAAATGGAGCTCGCCAATCCCGCTGGAACATCTTCTACTAATATCCTCTACTCATATGTATACACCTGCGTGGCATGAAACGCATCCCAGAAGGAAAGGGGGTCGGAATATGTCGAGCATGTAAAGCATGAAATACAGTAAACAGGATCATACTGAAATAAGGAGCATAGACACTCATAAGGTTTGCCTTTGAAACATAAATCATGCGTATCGATATCATATCCAGTTCATCATGGGACTTAGAGCCATAAGTGAATAATCATCATGTACATGTGCATATATATCGTGTCCCGACCCTCTAGTGAGGGACTCGATAAATAAGATCATCATATCATCATGTCATCATATATATATATATACCGTACCCGGCCCTCTAGTGAGGGACTCAGTGAAGTAATCATATATGTACCGTACCCGGCCCTCTAGTGAGGGACTTGGTGAATGAGATCATGTCTCCATCATGTATATCATACTCGGCCCATCCTGTGGGCTGGCGCTATCATCATATCATCATATACCGTACCCGACCCTCTAATGAGGGACTCGGTGAGCAATGCAGTGAAACTGTGCACGAATACATACCCAGCCCGGGACTCGGTGAAAGATGTAGCAACAGCTAGCACGAGCAGAGTAGTGAGAAACCATATGCATATAAATCATCATTTCAGACTCGATAGATAAATAAGTAATCACACTCGAGCATTAAAACGATAGTCATGTTAAATCCGTTCTAAATGTCATTAGGGCTACGTTAAAGAGAGTCTTAGAGATTGTAGGTGTTATACCCCGTACTTTGTACGTTGGAATATTCTAAGTTGGTTGCGACAAGTTATGGACAAGACTTTTAATTTTCAATTTTGTTGATTTTAATGCATAAGTTGCATGTTCATCTTTTTATTGGTATGGAGTGTTAAGGGTAAACTTGGAATAAGGAAGATTTGGGATTAAAAGTGAATTAAGGAAAGTTAAGCATTTCATGAAAATTAAGGGCTAGAAGTGAAATTTTGGAAACTTATTAATTCATGAAAATGGCCATATGTGGCCATGTGTGTGTGTGGGCCATGGGCCATGTGTATGAATTATATATGGAGAGAAAGATGATTAATTAAATCATCTTCATCATATTTTAGCTCTAGAAAGTTCAAGAAAGTTGAAGAACTTTGGAGAGCAAAAAAGGGGGCAACATATTCGGCCATGGTGGCTGAATTCAAGCCCATGGAAATTGATCTCAAAAAAATTATTTCTACTAGGTTTTCAACTCATTGGAAGGTCCTAAACAACATGGAGTTGTTGTTGAAGCAAGCAAAGTGTTTGTTCTTGAAGTTTTCATCCTAGCGAAGTGAAGAACAAGTGAGGAAGGTATGGTTCAATCTTATTTTTCATGTCTTATGGATGGTTTGTGCATGTTGTGGAATGTGGAAATGAAGGAAGTTCATGGAAATATGAATGTTAAAGTGTGGCCGTATGTATTGTGTTGTGGCCGTGTGTGTGTGTTGTTGTGTAGGAGTGATGAACTAATTGTATTTAGCATGTTTGGGTGTTGTGTAGTGTGTGGAAATGGATGAAAAATCATGGAATTTGTGTGTTGAAGGGCTGGCCGAAAATGGACTGTTTTGTATGTCAAAGAATGAACTAATTTTATTTAGTATTTTGGTTGTTGTGTGTTGTGGATTATGATGCTAATGAGAGTTTAATGACTCAAGTTGAGGTTGTAATTGTCATGGGCTGTTTTTAGAAGCTTATGGAATTTTAATGTAGTTTCTATAATTATGGAAATAATGTTGGGAACGTGTGGATTATTGGAGTGGTGGATGAATTTGGAAGAAAGAAATGTATTGTTGTTGTTCTTATGGCATTTGGAAGTTTCGGGTTTCATTATGTAGTGAATGGGCTGATTTGGCTATTTTGTAGATTGTTGGAAGCATTCTTGAATTTTGTTTAAATGGTTTGGATTAGTACTTGAACTTGTGATCGTTGATATTAATGTGAATATATGAAGTTGAATTGAATATGCATGAATGTTGTCGAATTATGTAGAATGGAGTCATTAATGTTAGAATGCGTTTGGAATTGATTATTGATGTTGTTGGAATGGTTGTTGGTGTTGTTGTTGATAATATTGGCCGAGTTGAATTCTCGGGGTTGTTGAACTTATAGGGGAAATGCTGCCCAAATTTTTGGTAAATAAAGTGATGGCTTGGGATCGGATCCTTAAGTACTTGAAGCTAATGTTTGGTGTCTAATGACCTTATTGTAGATTTTGAGGAGCCGAGACTTGAGTTTGGATTAGCTTAGGAAGCAATCAAGGTATGTAAAGCTTACCTTTCCTTCTTTTGGCATGTCTTAGATATGGCTAAGCTATGATACGTTATGAGCTTCGGGGGTAATTCCATTCTTGAAGTCGAGAACGTTTACGATGCTTATTTGCTTCTTGATGTTGGTATCCTTATATGGTCAAGCTATGGCTTATATGACTTTGTATGATTAGTTTTCAAATGTTCTAGCTGGATTGGCGAGCTCCATTTCCTCCGGAGTGCTGCCGAGTCAGAGTGCTTTTGTATGGTATCTGGAGTTAAGTTAGAGACTTTGCAGACAGTGTCGTGTGTGTGAGACGTCGGTTTTGTGAGCGAGTACACGTAAGCGTGTATTATTATGCATTATGCTTCTTATTTATTTTGTAATCGGTTATGTAGCGATATATCGGTACGCATTATGTTGCAGATTCGTTATGACTACGATTTTATTTGATTTGAAAAAGACGAAAAGTATGATGTTCTTTGAAAATTTTCCTTCGCATTTTGACACGTTTTGCGGCCCGGTATGATTATGTGTATTACGAAAGTACGGGTTCGCTCGGCCCTAGGTAAGGGTCGGGTGCCCATCACACCCTATCGGATTAAGGGTGTGACGGTAGGCATGTATCAAACCAATCCGAGCCCGCTCATGAAAGTTACGGGCATTAATCATTATAGAATCTTTTACGAACGAATCAAGGCAATCCGAGCCCATTTATGAAAGTTAGGGACATTATACATTATAGAACACTTTAGGAGTAAAAACTCTATACGCATCATTCATTATCCAAACATACAAAAGACTCGAGGGCAATGGCTCGACTATATTAAGAGTGCGAATATCAAAAAGTGAATAAGAATCGTAGACATGCTCGGATCTTCAGAGTAGAGTTGCCCCAAGGCTCGTATCATATCATACTTACATCTAAGACATGCCAAAAGAAAGAAAGGGATAAGCTTTACATACCTCGTCCGCTTCCTAAGTTAATCCAAACTTAAGTCTTGGGCTTCCCAAGATCTACAATAACGTCATTAAATACTAACATTAGTCATAGGCACTTCATTTACAGAAATTTGGGCAGCATTTCCCCTAAAAATTCAACAAACCCCGAGAATTCAACTCGGCCAAATCATCAACAACAATACCAACAACCATACTAACAACATCAACAATTAATTCAAAACGTATTCTAACGTTAGTAATTCCTTTCTATGTAATTCGACGACATTTCATTTACATTCTATTCAACCACATACACTCAAGCCAACATCAATGCTCACACGATCAAGTACTAATCCGAAACCATTCAAACAAAACTCAAGAATACTTCAAACAGTCCGCACAATATTCAAAACAACCCATTCAAAATACCACTCCACCCGAAACCTTAAACCCAATAAGAGCAACAACAATACATTTCTTTCTTCCAACTCCATCAACTACACCAACAATTCACACGTTGACAACATCATTCCCATAGATACAAGAAACTATCTTAAAATTCCATTAGCTTCTATAACAAGCCACAAACGACTATAACTTCAATTTGAACCATTAAACTTTCATTTGCATCATAGAACCCACAACACCACAACCTAAACATACTAAATAAAATTAGTTCTTCACTCCTACACAACACAACATATACACGGCCAAGCCCAACACACACGGCTCAACATCACCATGCAAGATTTCATGATTTTCATCCATTTCTACACACTACAACATGTGCAAATCATCCATAACACATGAAAAAAGAGGATTAAACCTTACCTTTATCACTTAGTTCCTCAACTTGGCTAGAGTTTGTGCTTGCAAAAATGAATGGTTTGCTTGCTCCAATGACCACTCCACGTTATAGAGGACCTTCCAATTGGTAGGAATGCTAGAAGAAAATATTTTTTTCTTGATCAATTCTCATGGCACCAATTCGGCTAGCATGGCCGAATGGTCCTCCATTTTTTTCTCCAAGCTTCTATAAGCTTCTAAGGGTGAAGATGATGAAAAATGATTAATTTGTCATCTATTATACACATATATTATGCATCCATGTGGGCCATGGCCCACAACACATCACACGGCCACATGTGGCCATTTTCATGAAATTACCAACTTTTCATAATTAACTTTTAACCCCAAATTTTCCTTAATATTTCATACCAATAAAATCATAAGCAACTTGTGCCTTAAAACAAAATCGGAGGTTAAAAGTCTCTACCTCGTATTCCAAAATAGTCTTGTCCTTAACTTATCATTGTTAGCTCGAAATATTCCAATGTACAAAATACGGGATATAACATCCTTCCCCCCTTTAGAACATTCGTCCTCGAATATTGAACTAGCCTCATAAGGTCTTATAAAGATCTCAGGGGGGTTTCATCTATTACTATACATGCAGTCTCATCTACCAATCATATTTCTTCTTCATCTCCCCTTTAGCTTCTCAAGTCATCTCCTTCCTGTTATTGTTCCGCCACAATACCTTAACAGAAGCCACGTCTTTAGTACGCAACCTTCTTACCTTACAAACAATGTAATAAGGTCCAATACATCTCGGGTTAAGCTTCACCTCCTTGTCGAATCTCCTTACACCTTCCATGGGTGATATCTTCAAGCATACCCACTCGTTGATCTGGAATTTTAAGTGTCAACGCCGATTGTCGTCATATGAATTCTATCATCTCTGAGCTACTAATAGCCGTCCCCTGCTTTAACTATCATCAGCTGGTATAATTCTGAGAGAATCTGTCGTATAAATTTACCCGCTTTTAGTAACTAGCTAGCTCTGACCATCTTGCTTAAATCATCTTATAATCTCCCTTTACTCAACTTGTAACATTCTAGGCACATTATCTCGTGTCATTTCTTTACCTTTAATTCGAACTCTTTTATCGTCCCTTTGCTCAGATCTTGCTCTCAACTTTCCGGTCACACATTATGTTGCAATCTTTACAAGAATTATGCGAAGGTGCTCAAATTAGCCCAAAAATACCTTAGCGTGGCTTCATCAATCCTTATGTTTTACTTTGTCTTCGCCTCTCTTCTCTTACAACCGGTATCGGAATAGATCTTTTGTTCAACCATAGCCATGTCCTGTTTGTCCTCAATACTGATTCCATCTCGGTAATTTAGCTTAAACCATCTTTACATCTTTCCTTAGTGCACCCAGAATCTCGTAACCATATTGTTATTACAGAATCCAAACTTTTCTCATTAAGCATTTGCTTGGCCTCATCCCTAGCATATAAATATTCATAGGTAACATAACTACCCTTGTACGACCTGCATAAAGTATGTTCAATCTTAGTCACGATCTTTCCTTCTCCTGGTTCATGCTACTTCACACCTCCCCTCCGTACTAACATTCGTTGGTAGCCTATCTCGTCATACTCCTTTCCCTTCCTTTACTCACTCCTTGATTTTCTTACTTCCCACTATAGGAGGTTCTCTATCCTTCTCCCTTGCTACTCATAGGTCACAGTATCATTAGCGAACAAGTCTATTGTCCACATCTTAGCCTCTAATCCAGCATAGCAGTGTTATCTTTCACAATGCCTCCGTAAGTTACTCGTTACTTTCCCCTTGTCGTATTTTCTCCTTTTTTAAGCATCCACTTTCCAATGTCATATCAGTTAAGATCTCCACAATTACTTCTCAGTACTATCTCAATTATCATCCTGACTTCTACCCCTTTATTGCTGGTTTTTAGGTCTTACTAACTTGTCTCAGCAAGGAATCCTACCTGTAGCCCAAGCATCCGTATCAAATATATTGTAGTGTCGATTTTCTCCATCTTACACTTGCATTTCTCGCACTCGCATCCCCCCTTTAGGGTGTACTTTACTATTACCCGATTATACTTTGCCCTATGTCCGTATTTCCAATCTCCATTAGGCGGCACTTTTATTCCGACATTTTGATCCCCTTGCCTTCCATCTACTCACTTTCTTTCTTTTCCAAATATCATTGTACTAAAACTTTCCAAGCTTAACCTATAGTGAAAACAGCATCAGCTTGCCTTGTAACATTCGTGCCCTTTATTTTTCTTTTCACTTGAACTTCGTTACCCTGTCCGATTGATGCCTTCCATATACCGTAACGTTGGTTGCCGGGGTACACATACCCGCTGATATAGCCATGTATGGGATACCTTATGCATACCTATGTACATATATAATTCCTACTATCTTGCTTACAAAATATTTCCCCAAACGCCATTCAACTTGCCACCTTCAGAGCCGTGATGCACCTTCTTTCTTTACCGGTCTAATCCGCTTCGTCCTACGCGACCTCTAAGGTCTCGGCCCACTCCGCACACTCTAATTTTCCTTAGATTACTCTAGCTTCTCATTTGCTTCTTACGTCTGAATTTGTAAGACTTTCAGAACACTTCCCAGGGGGTTACCCATCCTAAAATTTCTCTCACTCCAGCACGCTTAACCTTGGAAATCCGATGAAATACGATGCTTTAATGCTAGTATGCTCGCGTCCACCTCACCGCGTGACCTTTATCACGTAATCTGGAGTAAGTTGAGGTCTAAACAGATTTCAAAACGTTCTCATAACACATCTCTCTCCGAATTAGAAAGGGTCTCTTACTCTTCTGATTCCACAATCACTATTTTAGCCCTTCTCCAATCCTCAATATTCACTTTTCACCTATGGGTATGACTACTTTCCGTCCTAGACTTCCAGATTCCCAAAGGTGATGAACACACCTTGATCGACGTTACTTATAAATACTTAGTTATCGACCTTTGGATTTCTGCTCTCATTTTACCTCGTTCCTCATTCTTTCTATAACCGAGTCTTCCACTGTCCCGTCACTTATAGTACTCGTATCCTTGGCTACACATGTCATGGTCTATTACTACACTGTTATCTCGCTTTCTTCTTATTACACTCGCTATCACTTTCGTTATTATATAACCCTTATTCCAAACTTGCCCTACAGAACTTGATAAGCCTTCCTTATTCGTTCTATAGCTCACTTCTCCGTTTCACGCTTGCCTTTATATTCTAGCTACATAGATCACATCATAGCTTTGGCCATCTTCTCACTCGGCTTTACTTATTTTCATAACAATCCCCATTACATTCACATTATATCTTATTTAATCAATCCTATGATATAACACTTCTAACCCTTTACCCTTCGATCAACTTTATCTTTAATATCTCTAAGTCGTCTTATCAATACATTCATATCCGTCACAATTCCTTTCCTCGTACTCTTGTCTTAATCATACTATTACTTCTTCTAACTATAAGCTCGTCATAATACATCCCTGCCTATCAATTCGCCTCGGTACCTTAATTAACACTCCATCCAGATTTACCAGCCCCTTTTTTTTTAATCATCTCTTAGGATTACAAGCCCTCACCAAATTCTTTTTACCATATCGATATCGACCTTCTAAGTATTATTATCCTCAATTCAGCAATTAACTTCTTTCTCGATGTCAGCCGTACTCGCAACTTAGTCAAATCCTATCATTACTATTAGTACGACCTTTCAAGTCATACCACAAACCTATATCCCATTCTCTTTTTTATTTCCAGGAAAATTTCGGCAGAGTTTCCTCTGTAATTGTTACTATCTCAAAACCTCCGCACGGTGAATATAACAATGCCTCATGGCTAACATATGTATATATATATCATATCATATCACAGCCACACAGGGCTCCTAATATCAACAATAGTACGAAAATGATGAACATACTTCGTATGCCCAGCTCAAACTGCACCTGTTACACTTTCTTGTTTACTTTCCCTTTTAATCCTCAACTTATATTTCAATCGCACTTTGATATCTTACCCGACATATATCTTTCATACCTTTGCTTACCTGCGTGCGTTTTAACTCCCAATATCGCTAGTCACTTTCTTCTGTCGATATTGTGCTTCTTGTTATATCCCGTATTTTTGCATATTCGAAAATTTTGGAATAATTGTGACTTGTAAGGAATAAGGCCATATTTTGATTTCATTTGATACATATGTCGTTGCTTATGAAAAGTGTTGACGCGGAAGCGTCGGGGAAGGCTAAAGGCGAAATTGAAATTTTGGAAATTAGTTCCGGGAATTGCAAACAGGATTTATAACCAATTGGGCTCAAAACAAAAAGAGAGAAATTGAAGCCCAAATAGATGGGGTGACCGGCCATGAGGCCATGGCCCAAGTCCATGGAAATTATTCCATGTGACTAATTAATAAAGAGGGATCATTATATATTTATCCATGGAACATTCAAGAAAAAAAAAAGAAGAAGAGAGAGCACTTCAAAGGCCATTCGGCCGAACCCAAGAGAAAGAAAAAAAAAATTTCTAGCCTTCCAACTTTGATCTTAAAATCTCTTTCTTCTTGAATTCTTAGTAAGTTCAAGACGCTCTTCGACGTGGTATAATTAGTTTAGCGAAAGGACGACGTTTGTGGCAAGTGGAAAATTGAAGAAAAAGGTAAGAATTTCCTTCTTTCATGTTATGGAATAAGTGTATATGTTATAATGATTGGAATTGAATGAGAATTATGGAAATTGTGTTGTGTGTGTGTGCATGGCCGTGTGTGTGTGTGAAAGGGTGTGTGGCCGTGTGGTATGCATGGTGTAGGAAGAAAATGAAATGAAATTCATTTAGGTTGCTAGTTGTGTCGTTATGACATTTATGACGTAAATAAAGGTTTAACGATTTAAGTTGATATTGGAGTTGGTAGTATGTTGTTATGGGAAATTATGTGATTTTTATATAATTTTTATGTAATTATGAAGGTAAGATTCTAAATGTGAGTTATGGTTGTTGTTAATGAGTTTGGAAGAAAATAAGGTGATTTGGTAGTTTCGTCGCATTTGTTGAAGTTTTGGATAGAATATAGAATTGGCGGAATTGCTTGAATCCTTGAGTGTTGCTTGAATGTTATTGAAATATATTTGAGTAATCTTGAGTTAATTAATGAATATGGAAAAATGTTGATATTAATTGGATGGTGTGAAGTTAGAACGGAAGAGTTACATTATGTGGGAAGGAAGGGAAATTATGTTAGAATGCGTTTTGTTGTGACTTTGATGATTATTGTTATTGTTGTGGTTGTTGTTGTTGATATGGTGGCCGAGCTAAGTCTCGGGGATGTTGAATTTATAGGGGAAATGCTGCCGAAATCTCGGTAGACAAATATGAATCTAAGTTGAATTCATAAAAGCTTGAAACTCATATTTGGTAATTGTGACCAAATTGTAGATTTTGGCGAACTTGAGACTTGATTTTGGAGATGTATAGGAGACGGAAAAGGTATGTAAAGCTATCCCTCTTCTTCTTTTGGCATGTCCTAGATATACTAGGTTGAGATTTGAGCCTCGGGGGCAATTCTGTTCTTAGAAATCCGAGTCTGATTTTAGGTACTATTCATTCAATGTCATTGAATTATAATTGTTATGTTTTGTTGGAAAACTATTCGAACATCCACATTCTGCACAAATGTGATAGAATCGTTTTGAAACTTACATGGATGACTCCATAGAGTCTAATGTTCGTAATTTGTGTCCGCCACCTCGACTTGACCCGAGGTGGGCCCACTAGTCCCGAGGCTTCCTTCGTTTGACTTACTTGATCCACCTTTGTATGGTATAAAGAGGGGACCTTTGCCTACGCATTTAAGGCTCCGTTTGATTTGTTCTATAAGTTATTTGAAAGCTCCTAAATGTGAACGACACTAAATCTTCAAAAATGGCTTATGAAGTATTTTTCGAAAGTTTGGTAAATTTAAAGACTCATACTTGTGTATACTATTCTGACAGACTCGATACTTACTTTGAACCTTCTGACTTCAATATGTATAAGTATATGTATATGTGTATTTAATCGTCGAGTCTTGGAATTAAATTGTGTATATGCATATGATTTCCGCACTACCCCCCTCGCTCGTGCCTATTACTATGATATCGTTCGCCGGTCCCCGGCCGGTTTGTCAGGATCGTGCGCACTATGATAAATTCGGCAAGATGTCGTGTTACATTGAGTTCCGAGACCTCGCCATGTGGCCGGGTTCCGTTTATGGAGTTATCCGTGATATGGCTTATGATATGTTTGATGATATGATATGTTGTGTTCGGGGTGTACGGAGATTTGAAACTTTTCGTGAGTATGCCGTGTGTGGCACCGCGTCACGGAGTGGTGACCACGTTCCCGAGCCTTATGCATGATCTCTCGTTTGCATTATGTACATATGTCTTCTGATGTGTTTGGTATATATTGATCAATTCTCTCTCTGTACCTTTCGCTTCGCTTATGGTTTGGATTTTTGTACTTTATGCTTTACATACTCGGACATCTTTCGTCGACCCCCTTTCCTGGGTCGCGTTTCATGCCCGTGTGCACAGAGGTTTGTGATCTGCCGGTGTAGGCCACACATTCTCGCTATTGGCGCAGTGCTCCTTTTTGGTCCGGAGCCCATATGTTGGTACCTATCTTCTGCGATGTTTATGCTTTTGTATATTTGATTATTTGGGGTACGACGGGGCCCCGTCCGTCATATGCTTCTCGTTTCGATTTGTAGAGCCTCGTAGTCATATATATGTGGGTCATGGGTCATGTGTGTGTTCGTTTGTTTACAATGTTGTGTCTTACGCCAGTCCCGTTCTTTGTTGTTATGGCCAAAACGGCCCATTTGTCCGTATACGTGTATGTATCTGGCGATGTATATTCCGCCAATCTATCAGATTTGGATGCGGCCTAAATGGCCCGTACTTTTGTATATGTGTGTATATTTGTTCGGCGATGTGTATTCCGCCGCCCCTTCTGACTATGATATGATAGTTTTTGCACGCGCGACCGCTTAAGATAATATTTGCTTTTAATCTGTTTGAGATAATTAATATGAAAGTTTGAGTTAGATAAAAAATATGACGAGTTAATATGTACGTACGTTTGGGGTGTCCAAGCAGGATCACGCGGCTCACTCGATTGGTCATGACACTTCGTTGAAATCAAAGGTTAGTATAAGGAATCTCATTCCCTATGACTTGGCTCTATGGCACGATCTCGGATGTGAAAGAAGAGTAACCACCCTAGATGCCCCGTAGCCTCGCGTTTATAAATGTGGCGCGCTTCACACCATAAACAGACTCCCATCGACACCTAACACGACAACCCCTAGACGAATCGTTCTCGATACCAATTTGCACACCCCAACTCGATAAGGCGTGATGGGCACCGACCCTTACTTGGGGTCGAACCAACCCGCCGATCCTCGTGATACTTACAATCACCGGGCCCTTAAATCATGAAATGAATGCATAATGAAAGCTTTTCAAAGAACAAACATGCTTTTCTTATTTCTCAAATCAAGTGTAAACCTGTGAACATAGGAAATCGCAATATAATGCATAATGATACATCGGCTTCTGAGCAGCTTTTCCTTGACATGTTACACCGTGACTGCGTACGCAAAGTCTCTAACATAACTCGAGATACCATAACATGAATGCTACGACTACGTGACACTCACGGGAGAAATGAAATCGCAATCCCGGCTAGAACATCTTCTACTAATATCCTCTACT
>NW_026715923.1:0-19381 GCF_029784015.1 Lycium ferocissimum
GATCGACATGTAAGAATCCATCCACTAGCTACAATTACGATAGTAATAAGATGGTTTTATTTGGAGACCATAATGAGATGATTTTAATTTGAAGATCAAATTAAACGCTAAATAGAAGCATGTTGATATATTTGAAAAATTAAAGGACCTAAAACGAGTCGGTGATACAAAATAATATAACTCCTATTTAAAAGGATGGAGTAAAATATACGGACAAATTAATTATTTTGCGGTATTCAATCAAAATAGGTCACTTTTATATAAGACGAGACGTTAACTACATCTAACAAGTAACTATATAAGTAAAATTGCACAACAATATCCCAGGTAATCCCTTACAACAACAACAAAATCTAATAAGTGGGGTGTGGGGAGGGTGAAGCGTATCTTGTCGTAATTAATTATTTGTACTCTACCCTACCTTGGGAGGTAGCTAGGAGGCAGCTGTTTCCGAAAGTCCCTTAGCTTAAGATAAGGCATGACAAAAAGGTTAGACAAGGATTGAAGAAAGTAAAGAAACCATGGTAAAATATCATAGATAAGCACTATGCAGAAAAGTAACAATAAATGTAGCAAACTAATACGATAATCGAAGTACCAGAGATAGCAGATAGTAACAGGAAATCGAAGGACAAGAAACAACAAAGTTAATGCTACACCTACTAGGATGGAAGGACACACGAGACA
Source organism: Lycium ferocissimum (assembly GCF_029784015.1). Lineage (NCBI taxonomy): Eukaryota > Viridiplantae > Streptophyta > Magnoliopsida > Solanales > Solanaceae > Lycium > Lycium ferocissimum. The sequence continues at coordinate 688 of NW_026715923.1, forward strand.
TGCTCTATAACCTACTAACCTTCTATCCTAATCCGTGTCCTCCACAACATCGATCCTATCTAAGGTCATGTCCTGGGTAAGCTGTAATTGTGTCATGTCCTGCCTAATTACTTCTCCCCAGTTCTTCTTCGGCCTACCTCTACCTATCCTGAAGCCATCTCACACCTCCCCAGTGGGGCATCCGCGCATCTCCTCTTCACATCTCCAAATAATTCCTTAAGCAATAAAATTCTTAGGTACATCCCCTAGTAAATCCCCATGAAATGATACTCAAGTAAAATCGCGCACAGAAACTAAATCCCAAATAATTCCCTAGGTAATATATATAATTTCGTGTACATTTTCAAGATATTATCCCTAGGTAAATCGCAACAACAAATCCCCAGATAATTCCCTAGATAATATAATCTCAAGGTAAATCTCCATGAAATAATCCCTAGGTAAAATCGCAGTAACTAAATCCCAAATAAATTTCTAGGTAATATGATATCCCCAATTAAATCTGCAAAAATAATCCATAGATAAATTCATAAGTAGGTAAGAATTTTTTTTGTACTACTTCACGAAGAAAATAAATTTCTCATAGTTTTATCGGTTACCTGCAAAACTATCTATACCTGGGAAAAGAAGGTGGAGTAGGAGGAAGAATCTAAAATTGTTCAAGACGTGTTAACAAGACCAAGAATGAAACGAGTGTCCTTCTGGAGGATGCCCATTGCAAATTCATGAAGTTAATTTGGGCAGGTTAATATATACCCCACTTATAACTCAGCCCATTTATGCTTAATTCAAATCTTCTAAAAGTCGGGTTAAATATGTAGTCCAATTGACCCATAATAAATTATGGCAAAATATTTTTTAAAACTTTTCTCTTAGCTTAAAAGGTTATAGTATATAGCAAGAGAAAAAAGTCTTGTTAGATTTGCTTGATAATTAAGCAAATTTAAAAAAACTAAACACAAAAAATATAATATTTGATAAGAGTTCGGCGGGTTGGGTTATGACCCGTTATTTAACAATCTTTACTTAGCTAGCTCATCCCAATACAAATAATTTTTAGACGGATCATCAATCGGTTCATTTATTAACTCGAGCATTACATTATTTTGCCCAACCGAGCCTCCCATTTGACACCCTTATGCTTAAGCATCTCACCAATGGATGAAATAATCTACCGTCAAAAGTTTTCTTTCTTATTGTGGATGCATCTTGTATTCTTGTGTATTCCTTTTTATTTGGAGTTCTATCTTGTATAATAATAATAATAACAATAATAATGTTACTAAAATATTTCAATATATTGTGGGAATAATATGAAGAGAGAAGATTAATAAATTTAGAACCTAGCTTCTTTATTTATATGCTTGAACAGTATTACATAGAACGGAATATCGAAAATACATACAAGCGATAGATCGATATCCACATTATTTAGAAAGCTAGGTTAAGCATAATTAATTATGAGGATATTAATTATGCATCAGTAGAACTCTTCTGGACTTTCTTGAATATGAAGAAAAAAGGTTGGTTAGTGAGGGCCAGACGATTGTGTCCACTATGGGATGTCAAGCCCACATCTGAACATGTAAATCGGTTGGGACAATGCCTTATCTTGTAAAAAGGTGTTGTCTTAGTAAATTTCTCAATCTGAAAAACACCGTCTGGAACTTTTGGGACACGACTAGTTACCACGAACCTAAGCCCCTGTGCAGTCATGTCAGGTTTACCAACCATCCAAAAGTTTCCGTTATCACAGTGCTGTGTATTTGGATCGAGAACATAATATTAATCTGATTAGTTTCACGTATCACATTAAGAGGTGGAGGACCATGGTGCCTTGTAAAGAATTTAACGGGCAGGCCTAGTTGAGCTTTGGGCATTTGGCGTTTCCAATTTTCGCCAAGCCTACTGCCCCTCTGCGAGCTTCCGAGGTAGCGGAGAGAATGCGGTACTTTGGCCAACCCGGAGTGGTTCGCCGTCGCTGTCCAACACTTCAGGAAGTTCAAGGAGGGGGAAACCGTTGTCGTCATCAGTAGTAGTAGGCAGGAAAATGGGATCATCGGAAGTGCGCGCAAGTTGATGAAAAGGCCACAAATGGAAGCAAACAGAAAGTAGTAAGCAAGAAGAAGCTGAAAATGGACTTCATGTTGGAGAGTGTACGTTGTGTATTTTGCATGCAAAATTCTATTATTGATGGTCCAATTTATAGAGGTGGCTGAAGCAGCAGATCATTGACAAGTCGACTAATGTAGGTCCACTTTCCAAGCAATCAAAGACCTATGTTCTTTTTTCTTTGCCAAACTTTATCTCTCCTTTATCTTTTTTGTATGGAATTCTGCCGGTGTTTTTGAAGAGTAATAAATTCTAAAAATCATTTTTTCTCTATTTTTATTATATGAGAGCAAAAATTATGGTAAGTAAAAAATTTGAAATTTGAGGAAATTAAAACCCTGGATAGTAAACGGAAGAATATTTATATAAATTTTATCGGTGGTCATCCAATTTTAAACTTATCATACAAAAATTATTTTATTATTTTTTGTTACGATAACTGTCATTTAACTTTATTTATCACAAAAGAATCACTTTTTTACTTTTTTACTACATAAAAGACATCCAATTAAAAAGTTGATCATATAAAAATTATTTTTCTATTTTTAAAAGGTGTTTATGAAAGTTAATATACAAATGAGTATATTAGTAAGGGAAAAATAGTCAAATCATATTATTTGACATTAATGATAATGAGTTAAAATTATCACAAGAAATTAAAATAAGGAAAACAAATGTAATATTGCACACCACAACTAATTTAGTGTCATGATGCAAATTATTGGGGGAGGTTTCAAATTCATTTTGAATTTAACTAACTTATTTAGGAGGGCCATGTAATATTTTTTGTACTATATTAAAATTTAGATAAAATTTATTTTTTAGTTAATTTGGCCAATGTCAAATGACTTTTATATGACAATAAAAAAGAAAATAGTTGTGTTGTAAACTTTAAAGATGAATGATTTTTAGGTGAAAATTAAAAAAAAAAAATGCTTGATAAGTTTTTAAATCGAATAACCCTTATAATAAAAACATAAACTATTCATATAATAAAATTTACTCAAAATTCTTATAATTAGATGACCATCAATAAAATTTACTCAAAATGTCTTAAAGAACAATGATCTCCATATAATAAAATTGGTTCCAAAGTTTGATGAAAAAATAAACACTAAAAGTGGTCCCAACTGTACAGATGTCATCTTCTAATTGGATGATATATTAAGATTTTCTTAATATTTTATTTTCTATTTTAAATTAACTTTTTCCTTTTCTTTCTTATTCTTTTCCCTTCTCTTTCTAACGTTCTACTTCAGCAGTTCCCACTATTTTTTTTCTTCTTTGTTTCTTTGTATATAGATTTAATTTATGGGTTTGATTTGACACAAATAAAGAGATTAAATTTGTTGAGTTAACAAACCGAAATCAAATTCGGCCATTTGGTAAACGGTCATTCAAATGCATAAAGTTGACATTTGCATAAAATTGACATTTGCTTTGTTCTTTGTGTTGGTTTCTCTCTCTAGTGTTGTTACGGTTTTGTTATTAAGCTCTAGTTACTTTAATTTCTTATTACATATTCAAGGAACAATCTTGTTTCATCCGAAATTACAATTCTTGTCTTCCGTAAAAAATATTATTGTTATCAATTGAATGCACCCATTTGTACGAAGAAGAGGGGCGGGGAGGTCGGAGCTATTCTTATTGTTATTTGTGTTAACAATAACAATGACAATTGTTATTGTTATTCAAACGGTGGATTTGGAATTGAATAGATCGAGGATCCCCTCTCGATACATTTTCTGTTTTGCTCCGATAGAAGAATAAAATGCTAAGCTTGTGAGGGATAAGTACGAGTCGATGGAATGTCAAGTGGGGTGGTGGTTATGCGGTGGTGGTGTGGTTATAGGTCAGTACAAAAATGAAGAAGATGATATATTTTTTTTTGCTCTCTGTCCGTTTCTCTCTCCCTATTTTCTCTTAGATGATATACATTGCAATTTCTTCAATAATGAAGATGATATATTTCTTCAATAATGAAGATGATATACGTGCAATTTCTTGATAATGAAGAAATCACAATGCGGTGGGGTGGGGGTGGAGGGCGGAAGAAGGTGGGTTTGGTTGTTTGGTTGGGGGTGGGGGTTGGCGTGGTGGTGGTGGGTTCTTAATGAAGAAATCCTGAACGTGTAGTATGCTTGGTGGGGTGGGGGTGGAGGGGCGGAAGAAGGTGGGTTTGGTTGTTTGGTTGGGGGTGGGGGTTGGCGTGGTGGTGGTGGTGTTCTTCAATAATGAAGAAATCACAATGCGGTGGTGGGGTGGAGGGCGGAAGAAGGTGGGGCGGCGGCGGTGTTGGTGGCGGGGCGGCGGTGTTGGTGAGAATGAGGAGAAAGTAGAAGAAAGAGAAAAAATAATAAAAGAAAAATAAAAAATGAAGAGTTGGTAATTTTTGACGTAGCGATGACGTGGCAATGACACAGCGATGATGTGGCGATGACGTGGCGCGAGTGTAATACACTCCAGGCAGTGGTCCAGGCCGCTATGGGGTAAATAATTATCAGTTAAGTTGTTTAGGGGGGTAAATAATTAGGTTAAGTTTAGTTCTTTAAAGTGAGTTTCTTGCACAGAGTTCAGGGGAAATGATGTCTTTTCTCAAATAGAAAATGTGTAAAAAAAAGGAGCGAGAAGAGCGAGGGAAACGAGGCAATAAAAAACCGTGGATTGGAGAGAACGGGAGCAGGTGGGGGTGAGATGATGTGATGGGTCCCGCATTATAAAATCAATTAAACAATCCCTCTCACACAACTAATAATAGTTGTGCCTCACCCAGAATAAAACTTTTCCTTTAGTGCTAATTAATATCAATATAGAGGAAAGCTGATTTTTTTATCTCACTGTTACTTGCCCTTATCTTCGTTACATTTCTGATAAGTTGTAATTATCAAAGTGAAGGTTGTAGTAGTCACATTTTTTTCAAGTGTCATGTCATAATTGGTGGCGGAGTCAGGATTACCGTCGAAGGGATTCAAAATATAAAAAAATAAACAAACAAAAAAGTCTAAAAGGATTCAACATCTACTATACATATATAAAAAATAATTTTAACTTTATAAAAACAGTATTTTTTTTATCGAGGGGGTAACCCCCTAGGCTCTATGTGGCTCCGCCACTGGTCATAATAATACTAACTATGAAACTTTTTTATAATACTTGAGTGGGTGTAGATGTGAACCCCATCCTCCAGCATCTCTCTCTGTTCACGCCCCTATTCTCTTCTGTAACTCTTTTTTTTTTTTTTTAACTTCTCCTCTCTCTCTCTCTTTCTATTCTCCTTTCCCAGATATCTTTTCTCTTGCTTTTTTGTCCTTTGTGAAAAGAAAATTGAATTTTCCCCTTCAATTCTTTATTTCCTTTCTAATTAGAAAAAAATTGAAAACCTTTTAATTTACAAGGGTGCTTGACCCAAAAAAAAAAAAAAAAATTATAAGGGTCTACCAAACCTTCACGGCTCAGCAATTTAGGGGTGTTCATTGGTTAAATTTAAATCGATTCGGATCGCAAATTAATTAAATAAATAGATAATTATTTGGAGTTTATTTATTTTTATTTTAAGTTCTTAAAACCACGATAATATTTTGTTTGATTTTATTAAAAATAAATCGAGCCAAACCGATAAAACAATATACACAACTTTTATATATACATATATATATATATATATATAGTTTTAAATACTTTGTCTATGTTTTCATTAATTTTTTTGTATCTCGATTCGGCTAATATACTTTACACATGTTAGCCCATTTCTTAAAAGAAATTCATGAATCCAAACTCATTTATTCAAAAACAACTATGAGATTTACCTAAAAGAAAAGGTTTTAGTTCTTATAAACTTTTTTTACTTGATTAAAACTTATCTTAAGCATTTCCTCCATAACCAAAGAAAATTATTTCTCCGACAATAAAAGGGTAATAACAAATTGTAAGTTGGAAAGAGATGAAAAAGTCTTCCCTAATTGTAAGAAAACAAAAATGTAAGAAAGAAATACCATTAGATTTCTTAAAACACTGAGACAAAACCTCAAAAATCATACAGATGGATATGCATTATATTTGATTTAATTTAGTTTTAATAATTAAAAAGTCGACTACATCAATTTGATTTTTGTTTTAATCAAAAATTGACCCAAACCAACTCATCAATTAAGAACTTAAAATCAAAATAAATCAACTCCTAATAACTATCGATTTATTTAATTGATTTGCAATCTGGATCGATTTAATATTAACCAAACTGTGAACACCCCTAATGCTGAGTCGTGAAGGTTTGGAAGAGCCTTAAAAGTTTTTTTTTTTTTTGGTTTTGGTCAAGAACCCTTATAAATTAACAGGTTTTCAATTTCTAATTAGAAGGGAAATAAAGAATTGAAGAGGAAAATTCAATTTTCTTTTCACAAAGGGGAAAAAAAAAGAGAAATGATAGAGTATTTGGGGAAGGAGAGTAGAAAGAGAAAGCGAGAGAGAGAGAGAGAGACAAAAAAAGGAAAGTAGAGAAGAGAATAGGGGCGTGGACAAAGAGAGTGATGCTGGAAGATGGGGTCCACAGCTGCCCTCACTCAAGTATGACGTACTCTGCCTTGCACACCATAAAACTTTTCGTACTAATAGTTACTAAAATGGTAAAAACTTATGCATAGGTTTACACTAAATTAATAATGCATGTCATGTATTGCACATACTCTTTTTTCACTTAACCGTGCATTATTATTAACATATATTCTTTCTTACCTCATTAAGTTACCTAACAACGGTAATGTATATGTTGGTAAGATTGAGTATAAACACGCGAATAGATTGAGTGTAAACACGCGAATATTTTTAACAAAACGACATGGGCTCCTCCAAAAAGGAAAAAAAATTATAAACTAGAAGAAAACAAGTCTAGATAGGAACGCATTTTCTAAATAAACCCCTGCTACTAAGTATATAATATCTAAGCATAGCTTCCTTAATTATAAATGTTTTCCCCTTGGAATTGATTATCTGGAGTTTTTCTCTGTAAGTGTTTTAAAACCTAGGAATTATTGTTTCAATCCTTTTGTCACGGTCCAATTAATAAAGTAATAGAATCACACAAATGTTGAGTGTCTGAATAAATTGCACATGAAAAATAGAGAAGAAAAAAATGAGCGGATCAATAAATTTGGATGAATCACATTTTTTTTTTGAGCTAATTTTATCATTCTATTGACAAAAGGTCAAATTTGCCCTTGAACATTCAGAATGGAACAAATTTATCTTCCATGAATAGTTGGGGTCAAATATGCCCTCGCCGTTACTGGTTGGTGTCTAGTTTGCCCCTGAACTATGTGAAATAAAATAAATTTGCTCTTATTTTTAAATAGTAGAAGCTTCACACCAAACTGATGATAAATTTGAACTTTTCGCATAGTTCGGGCAAATTTTACACTTTCCCAAAGTTCAAGTGCAAATTTGACCCTTCCGCTTGATTTTGAATTTTAATTTTTTTTTATTTCTTATTTTTCTCTTCCTGCCATAACTTCTACCATCAATCACTCTTTCTTGCTCCTTATCTCTCCCCTCTACCATTATTATCATCACCTCCACCACCATTGTTATAATCATCAAAAGAAGAAAAGAAATTAAAGAAGAAACAGTCAAAATTCCATTCTTATCATCGGCTCTAGTTTGCAAGCCAATAATGGAATTTTGACTGAAATAGTGTCTTTTGAGGGACAAATGCAACAAATGGGTTTGTTAGTAGCTTAAATTGTGAAAATGCATGTCTAACATAGCACCTTCAGTGTGCGATTTTCACATCTAAAAATAGACGACCCGTTAAATATATTTACTCTGAAGGTACTCTGCTACTCATGAGCCTTCGGTGGATATTTCAAACTTTGGAGAAAGGCTCATCTTTTCAAAAGCACTTTCAGAATAAATTTTTAAAATCGAAGAATCTTAAAGTAGGTCTTTCTTGTATGATGTGACAATTGAAACAACTTTTCCAGAACCTAAAGACTCATACCTGCTAAGGCACTTTCAACCTAATGACAAAAACAATCTTCCTTAGTCGCTTTTCTTTTCATTTTTTTTCAATTTTATATTTTGCTTCATAATAATTTATTTGTTATTGGTAGAAATTTTTTTAGATCACTATGTTAAAAATATAATCGCATCTTTGTTACTCCATCTGTCCCAATATATGTGGTATAGTTTGACTAGGAACAAAGTTTAAGAAAGAAATAAAAACTTTTAAAACTTGTGGTTTAAAACAAGTCATAGATATTTGTGTGACTGTAAATTATTTTATTAAGGGTAAAAGGAGAAGTTTTAATTTAAATTATTTCTAAATATAACAATATATCATTCTTTTTGGGACAAACTACAAAAAGAAAGTGTATCACACAAATTGGGACAGATGTAGATGAAAGTTTATTTTTTTCCGGTTTGATTTGATTATCGGCTTGGTTCGATTTTTCATGAACACCACTATGCAAAGGTATACGAGTATATAAGATATTTTGTTTATGACATTAAAATTCTATAAGACAAAATCAGCAATATTAATACAAATAAACACAATGAATAAATAAATATGATAAAAAGTTAATACACAACTTAGAAAAGTAATAAACTAATAAAAAGTAAAGGTAAAAGCAAAAAGATACCTCTTGAAGATGTGGTTTCTTATTTGAACGGTTGTTGATTAATGCACAAATTTCTCTGATAGAAGTGATCCCCACCTTCCAAATAATGTTTTGAAAGTTTTTTGTGTTTTAGTGTATCAAACAAATTTACGGAGAAGGCTCTTGACTGAAATGGTGAATGGAGGACTGCATAGAAAGTGATGGAGAAGAAAGAGATATATGATCATTCATGGAGAAGGCTCTCTTAGGCAAGGGCGTCCTTGTAGGTTTAATGAACGTGCTTTAGGATATATGAGCCTTTAAGTTGGGAAAGGTTGTCTCACTTGTCACATCGGAGCAGAAAAAATTACTTTTCTCTGATCATAAAATTTACTATGAAGGTGCTTTAAGAGGGATAAGCTTTTCTTCAAAGTTTGAAATATCCATAGAAGGCTCATGGGTAGCAGAGCACTTTCAGTGTAAATATATTTGATGAATCGTTTGTTCTTAGACGTGAAAATCGCACATTGAAGGTGCTCTGCCAGGCATGCATTTTCACCATTTAAGTTACAAAACTTCTGACAAACCCATTTATTGGATTTGTTCCTCAAAGGATACCATTTTAGTCAAAAATTCCCAATAATGAATACTAATGCGCCGAGGGGACCGTGAGGGATTAATGAGTTGATTACCTACATAATTAACACTTAACTACTTTTCAAAAGACTGTCTTGCCCTTATAGTAACAAATCAGTACAGAAAGACACTTTATTTAGGAGCCGTTTGGGCATGATTTGAAATCATGAGATGAAATCATGTTTGGATATGCAATTTGGATTTCTTAAGTTGTATTTTTTCTTATAGGCATAAAAACCTCACAAGTTCTGAAAACCATCAAAACTTTCCCAAATATTATATAATCTTACCAAGTGAGCAAGTCATAGTTCTTAACAAAATTAATACGCTACTAGAAGACCTTTATAAAAATACAACATCAATTGATCAAACTCTAGTTCAATAAAAAATAAACTTTAACATGAACAGTAATGTAACTATTTTTGATATAATCCTCCCACATGGTATAAACAATCTCTTCACGCCGAGCATGCATTTTCCAATTAGATGACCCAGAAGACGAACCAACATTGTTCCATTTAAAAAATTTATGGGTCTTTTTTTATAAATATAAGCTTATGGGTCAAGTCTTACATTTAAAATTTTGAAATTATGATTTGAAATTCCTTTTCTTTTATATATATATATATGAAATTTCAAAACATGCGTTTTTGAATGATTTAGGATTTCATCTCTTGAGATGAAATCGCATGTCCAAACGCCTACTTAGAAGTTTCATGGAAAAGGCAAATTAAGACTATTTTAATTAATTAATTAAATCTAAATTACTCATTATAGAGAATAATTATGAAATGAAGAGAATTTGGATTCAAAAGTGATAAACTAAATGAGCGATTAAACGAAAAAGGCAAGTCCTTGTCATTGATTAATCAGCTTTTCTTCTTCGGTATTCCGCTTCGCAACAATGGCAAGTCCTTTCCTTGTCATTATCATGTCGTTCGATGTCACAATATTTTTTTTTGTTGTTTTATTTTAAGGTGGATCCAATAATGATGAAATTTAAATTTTGATCTGAAAATAATTCAAATTACCTTCAAACTGATCCCATGTCCAAAACACAATTTCCCTAAGGGCCTGTTTGGAATGCAATACATGTAATTGGAATTAGACATAATTGGGTATAATTATACAATTTGGTCTGTTTATTTAATTAAGTAATTACTTGCTTAGGTGGGAATTGGGTGCAATTGAGGGAGGGTAATTACACTATCCAATTCTTTGGGGGGGGGGGGGGGGGGGTGAGAATTAGGCATAATTACACCCCATAATTGCATGGTTATTTTTTAGTTTCTTTCTTCTATGATTTATTCTAATTTATTTTCTTTTTGAATTTATTTTAAGATGGGTCCAATAATGATGAAATTTAAATTTTGATCTAACAATAATTCAAATCACCTTCAAACTGATCCCATATTTAAAATTCAAAAGTGATTTTCAACTATCCCAACAAAACTTGTTAAAAATTACACCAATTTCAAATTCGAAGAAGAAAATGTTAGATTTTTCTTATTATGTCTGACTGAATACTTCATGATTTATAAGTACAATTTAATCTTTTGGATAAATTTTATTCTTTCATTCAGTTACATGACAGAAGTATCAAACTAAAAATTAAACTCTACAAATTGATTCCCTCCTATCCTGAAAAATAGAGAAAATGACTAAAGTGACACTCATACTATGACCAAATTTGCAGTAACACCCTCCTAGCCCACTCCCCCTCCCCTCTCCCGGACAATTTTTAAATGGAACTAACACACCCTTAAGTGATGACATGCAAAGAGTTTGTGCTCACTCTGTTGGAGTGTGAGAGGCCAAAGATATATTAAAAGCTGATTAGCATATACACATGTCACTTACTAGTTGGCCTCTTTATACTTAATTACATTTGAATATTATCACTAAATTAAAGTTGATATCTTTTTTTCCTTTAATTTAATATTATATTTAATTAAATTAACACATCATCTCTAATCCTTCCTTTCCAAACAGTCGCAGGAGCACCAATTTTTCCGACCATGAAAGTTTCAGTGAACTTGCTTTTGTTTGGCGCTGAACTGATCTCTTAAGCATTCTGGTGCAATTGCCTCTTTTTGGTCTACTAATTCATGAAAGCCTTATCAAGCACCTTTTGAAGGAAAATTGGTCAAATTTCTTCCTTTTTTGTTTCCAAATCTCGGTCAGATCTAATTTGATAAAAGGATGGGTCTGGATCTACACTACCCACTACCGAAAACCCATAAAGATTACACTTTTCAATAAGTTTTAAACAAACCCAATAAAAATTTCATCGACCTCCAATAGAAAAAAATGGAGACCTTACCGGAAAAGTAACAAAAGCGCTCAGGCCTACAAGCAGTGATGCTTGCCGATAATCATAACAACTCATCGAACAATGTCTCTTCAACGGCGAAACGCCATGACACTGGAAAACAAGAACTCCACCCATCAATCTCTGAACAAACTGAGATGAATCAGATCTGAATTTTCACCAGATTTCGGTGCTCAACAGTGATAAAGTAATAAAAAAATGGAAGTGCGAAGTGGAGTTCGCCAATGGCTGATGCCAACGACATGGGCGTGTGTGCCCGAAACTAAAAGTGAGATATAGACTTTTCCGACAATAGTGGATGGTTGAGAAGATGGCCAAAAAATAAAATAAGAATTTAACTAGTAGAATAGGTGCGTGCAATCCACCTTATATCACAAATCTGGTCATAGTGTTTTGAATTAATTCCATCTAAAAATTATTCGGGGGTAATAGAACACCCGTAAAGTATAAGTGTGTTGATGCAAATCCGGCCATAGTATAGGTGTCATTTTAGCCATTTTCCCTTGAAAAAATGCATGCACCATTTACGTGTATTTCGTTTTGTTTGCAAGAATACTAATCCATGGTATTTAAAGCTCGTATGACATCTCAGAATATTTTCATACTCAATTTAAGTCCTTTTTATAAGATGATTTATCGTTAATTAACCATTATTAATACAAATTAATTTTTTTACAATCAGGACAATAAAACTTACAGGAGGTTTGTCACCTAATTTTTTGGGTTACTACATTTACGTAATTATGATAGTCAACTGAAATTACCAATCTAATTGAAATGTTTACAGAGAGGTGTTTTTTCTATTGCGACTCGTTCATTAAAGGTCGAATTAATTTATAGAAGCCAATAGATTAATTACATCGACACATCTAAATTTCTATTATATATATACACACACACACACACACTAGATGTTGATGCCCGTGTGATATATATATATACACACACACACACTAGATGTTGATGCCCATGCTTCGCACAGGCCCAATAGGTCTAATTTGAGCTAACGACAAACATAATATTAGTATGACAACATTTTCGTTCGAAGAAGTATGTACAGGAAATTATTTGGTTTCATTTCATCTCAAAAATTTTGTTCCATTGAAATCTTTGCATTCTACTGGTCCTAACCAAAACTTTAGTAGTATAATTTAATAAAGTAACATAACTTATTATTTTTTAATTATGAGAACATTCATTTCTTAAGTTGTAAAGCACTAAGAATCTAACATTGTATTTGTTTTTTACTATCGCTTAATGCTATAAATTTATTAGGTTTGCAAAGATATATATTTGCTTCTTAGATTGAATGGTATTTTATACAACGACCGTGAGTCATTATACATTATTCTCCGAAGATCAATCATTTCTTACTTACCATTCATAAATAAAAATTAGAAAGTTCGGTACATAATTCAAATGCGTAATTTATCTCGATAAATAGCAGTAAAAGTTGTTAGCATGATACAATACTTGCTTCTGTTCTTCTTTCATAATTACAATGATAATACGTACTTTTATCATTTATAACTATTTAGTGAAAATATTATCGTGTAGTCTCACATCATAAATGTATTTTCTTTAAAATTTAAGTTAAATTCTACTAAAGTTTATGTTATATAGTTACACATCATATTAATTTTTTTGACCCATATATTTTTCTTTTATTTCAAAATTTGTTCTTATTAATGTTAATTGGTTATATAATTTCTCAAATTACAATTATTTTATTCATTATTTTGTCAGCTTTTTAAATAAAAATTCGCTTGAATCTTTTTACTTATATTACTAATAAGTTGTATGTTTAAAACACGATTAGTATAACACTGTGATTTGTGCTCCGTATCCAAAACTTTATTATATTAATGTTTACTAAGAATACAAAGTTTGCAAAATTTTGTTAATACTTTTTAAAAGAGAAGACTTGTTTAAAAGGAAACTATTTTTCCCTCTTTGAGACAAAATAATAGCAATATTTAAGCATCGTTGATAACTTGAATTTTAATTAATTCGATTAATTTAAATGTTTAAAATATTCTATTATTAATGTATGTAGATTGAACCCATATATATATATATATATATATATATATAAAAGCATGAAAGATGACGAACACGAAAATTTGCATGAAAGATGGATGAACACAGCTGCTCCAACTTGTACCCTAAGCTTTACAAATTGTACACTCAATGAATGCTTGTACCATAGGCTATATAATTTGTACACTTTATCCAACTATTTTTTTATCCCACGTGGACATATGTCATAGTACTTAATATTTAGACGTATGCACTTCAATTTTAATTCTCCGACACATTTATTTCCTCCGTGCACTTTTACTTATTCACTTTTGACTTTTCACGTTCTTGCTGAATATTTATTCTCTTCTCATGTATAGACATATGCAATTCAGTTTTAATTCTCCTACACAAATTTATTTCCTCTGTGCACTTTTACTTGTTCACTTTTGACTTTTCACGTTTTTTAAGAATTAATAAATCTCACGTGGATATATGTCATAGTACTGAATATTTATTCTCTTTTCATGTATAAACGTGTGCACTTCAATTTTAATCCTCCAACACATATTTATTTTTTTCGTGCACTTTTACTTGTTCACTTTTGACTTTTGATGTTCTTGCTGAATATTTATTTTCTTCTCATATATACATGTATGTATTTTAATTTTAATTATCCGATACATATTTATTTCCTCCATGCATTTCTACTTGTTCACTTTTGACTTTTCACATTATTTAAGAATTAATAAATGAAGTACTCCCTCCGTCCCATATTTCTTGGCCACATTACTTGACTTTTTACGTTCTTTAACAATTAATAAATGAAATACTCTTTTCGTCCCATATTACTTGGCCACGTTACTATACTTAACTTTTCACGTTCTTTTAGAATTAATAAAAATGAAGTACTCCCTTCGTCCCATATTACTTGGCCACATTACTAAAAATATATATCTATTCCCAAGGTGGACGAACACAATAACAATAAGTTGTACAAAAAGTAACTAAAATTATACTCTAAGCAGGGACTAACATATGTATATTTCAGAAGTTGGACATTAATTCTACCTCTTGTGTATTTACTTTTTAAGTCCCCACAGGTCCGCGGTGTCTAAATTATCCTTTCATTTCCTTCATTTGGCATGTACTCCCTCTGTCTTAATTTAAGTGTCTACGTTTGACTAGACATAAAGTTTAAGAAATAAATATAGACTTTCAAATCTTGTGGTTCTAAATTAAAAATGTGTATAATGTAATAAAATATCTTTGAATCTTGTGATTCTAAATTTGACATGTAGGATACTTGAATTGTCAACTTACTAAATATAAAATGAGGCAGACATAACCAAAATAAGACAATTTTTATTTTAGCAACAAACGCCCAAGTGGATGAACGCAGCAACAATAAGTTGTACAAAAAGCAATTGAAATTGTACTCTAAGCCAGGATTAACATGTGTGCATTTCAGAAGATTAACATTAATACTACCTCTTGTGTGTTTACTTTTTAAGTTCCCACGTGTCCACAGTGTCTCAATTGCCTTTTCATTTCCTTCATTGGGCGTATACTCCCTCTGTTTCGACTTAAGTGTCTACGTTTGACTAGACACAGCGTTTAAGAAATAAAGATAGACTATCTTGTGGTCCTAAATTAAAAATGTGTATAATATAATAAAATATCTTTTGAATCTTGTGATTATAAACTTGATATGTAGAATATTTGAATTGTCAACTTACTAAATATAAAAAGAGATGGACATAACCAAAATAAGATAAATTTTAATAACAAATGAGAAATTAAGGAGAAAAATAAGACGAAAAGAAAAAAAATATAGAGACTCACTAAATAGAATCACGATATCCTTTGCATATAAAGACAAACTAAATTGAGTAACCAAATTAATTATGTTGGAGAATGCACGGGCATTGTTTGCTAGTCATGTGTATAATTGGTGCACGAGGGACATACCATGAAGAAGTTTAAATGATCTCTGTAACCTTAGGTTTCAAATTAAATTTTTTACTTTTTATGGTAATTACCTATAAATTATAGCATGTAGACATGCAAGTGTCCATCCACTAGTTATAATTACGATAGTATAAGATGTTTTTAAGCTGGAGACCATAATAAGATGATTTTAATTTGAATATCAAATTAAACACAGAGCAGAAGCATGTTGATATATGTCAGAAATTAAAGGACCTAAAACCTAAGTCAGTGGTACAAAGTAATATAACTCCCTATTTAAAAGGATGGAGTAAAATATACGGACAAATTAATTATTTTGCAATATTCAATCCAAAATGAGGTTACTTTTATATAAGACCAATATGTTAACTACATCTACCAGTAACTATATAAGTAAAATTGCACAACAATATCCCAAAGTAATTCCTTACAACAACAACAAAATTCCATAAGTGGGGTCTGGAGAGGGCAGAGTGTACACAGACTCTACCCCTACCTTGGGAGGTAGGGAGACTGTTTCCAAAAGACCCTCAGCTCAAGATAAGACATGACAAAAAGGTTAGACAAGGATTGAAGAAAGTAAAGAAACCATGATAAAATATCATAGATAAGCACTATGCAGAAAAATAATAATAAATGCAGCAAACTAACATGATAATTGAAGTATCAGAGATAGCAGATAGTAACAGGAAATCGAAAGACAAGAAACAACAGAGGTAATACTACACCTATTAGGATGGAAGGACACACGAGACACGCTCAACTATCTACTAACCTTTTACCCTAGTCCGCGTCCTCCGCAATATCCTATCTAAGGTCATGTCCTTGGTAAGCTGTAACTGCGTCATGTCCTGCCTAATCATTTCTTCCCAATTCTTCTTAGGCCTACCTCGACCTCTCCCGAAACCATCCATAGCCAATCTCTCACACCTCCCTATTGGGGCATCCGCGCATCTTCTCTTCACATCCCCAAATAATTCCCATGAAATGATACTCAAGTAAAATCGCGCACAGAAACTAAATCCCAAACAATTCCCTAGGTAATATATATAATTTTCAGGTATATTTTCAAGATATTATCCCCAGGTAAATTGCTGCAACAAATCCCTAGATAATGTCACACCCTTAATCCGATAGGGTGTGATGGGCACCCGACCCTTACCTAGGGCCGAGCGAACCCGCTAACTTTTGTAATACTCATAATCATACTGGGCCCGCAAAACATGACATAAGCACATAATGAATTTTTTTTTTTCGAAAACAAACATGCCTTTCATCCTTGTCAAATCAAATAAAACTAGCATCGTATGAAATCTGTAAACATATGAAGTTCGTAACATAATGCATAATAATACATCGGCTTACATAGCCGCTTACAAAAACGACATATCACACACACGACCTTTATGCCAAAGTCTCTACCAACATCTCATATACCATACAAAAACACTCGGACTCGGCACTCTCTCGAGGAAATGGAGCTCGCCAATCCGGGAACGTCTTCTGCTAACATCATCTATTCATCTCTGTGGGTACACTGCGCGGCCAAGCCTTGGCCCTCGAAGAAAAGGGGTCGGTGCGAATATATGCGAGTATGCAAAGCATGAAACACAGAAAACGAAGTCATAACCGAAGTACGGGTTACAGAAAGTGAGCACAATAGCCAGAATACCAAAGTGCTTGCCTCTGAAACACAAATCGTACATACGAGGTACAAAAGACAAATACAATAATCAGAATGCCAAAATGCTCACTCCTGAAATACAAATCATGTCATCATATGTCATATCATACTTCGTATCACATCATATCTCGTAACACATCATACTACAAAAGATTTCATATCTTGAACCCACATCTCGCGACGAAAAACCCAAATAATGTCACACACACACATACGACGAAATACCCGGTAGGCAATACCACATATACACATACCGCGGCCAAATACCGGTAGCAATATCACATATATATATACATACCGCTTTGACTAAATACCTAGCGGTCAATAATACACACATACCGCGGTCATATATCCGGCGGTCAATATCACACATGCAGCGGTCAAGTATCCGGCGGTCAATATCACACACACATGATCAAGTATCCGGGATCAATATCACACATACCGCTTCGGTCAAGTATCCGGCGGTCAATATCACATACTTCGGTCAAGTATCCAGCGGTCAATATCACATAGTCGCACGATAACACATCCTACCAGGACTCGGCGAAAAATGTAACAAACGAATGCACGAAGCGAGAATCATAAGTAACCAAATACTGATTTTAAAACATTTTCAAAGACTTAATAGGTTAATCAAAACGACCTACCATTTATAAGCCAAAACAAGTCAATCGATTTTCTTCCGAATATCACTCGGGAACATATCCTGAACTTTAAACCATAGTCACGTATCAAAATCACATACATAAAAAAATCCTTATTTCGAGACTCAACAGATAAATAAGTAATCATACTCGGGGTCGGAAAGATAGTCGTATTAAGTTCTTTCAAAAAGCCATCGTAACTATACGAAGAAAGTCGCGGGACCCACGGACGGCGTCAACCCAATCCGGGCCCGCCTACGAAAGTCATAGTCATCATATGTTATAGAATCATTTGCGAACATATCAAAGCCATCCGGTTCGTCCGTGAAAGTTACGGACGTTCGTAGTTACAAAACTTTTTTTTTGAAAACAACACTTTTTTTATGCAACACTAAAACCAACCATACAAAGACACATAAACCATAACCTTAACCATATGAAGGTGCCAACATCAAGAAGCAATAAGCATCGTAAACATGCTAGGATTTTTCGAAGCATTTTCCCCGAAGCTCATAATACATCATAGCTTAGCCATATCTAAGACATGCCAAAAGAAGGAAAGGTAAGCTTTACATACCTCGATTGGTTCCTAGGCTAATCCAAACTCAAGTCTCGTCTTCTCAAAATCTACAACAACATCATTGGATACTAACATTAGTCATAGGCATCGGAATTCAATCCCGCCCTACTTTATTTGAAA
>NW_026715924.1:0-18795 GCF_029784015.1 Lycium ferocissimum
CAAATGGGACTCGATATTGTTAGATCAGAACCTGTCGTTCAAAATAGAGCCGGTAGCGACATTTGATACGCAGGTGCAAAAGTTGAGATTAAAAGAGACTTGGTGAATCGTTGGAAGACTTAGTCTAGTTGAAGAGGCTACATAGGAGACTGAGGCCAATATACGTTGTAGATATCCTCATCTTTTTGCCGACTCAGATACTTTCTTTCTCTATCTCTCTTTTCCGTTCGAGGACTAATGGTTGTTTAATTGGGTTCTGATGTAATGACCAAACACGACCCATTTAGTTGTTAAAGCCTTTTTGACTTATTTACCCCCCGTTGACCCTTCCTTTATGTTATACCTCGGACATTTCATATTGTTGTGCTGTGATTAGACTAGCGCAAGCTTAAGGTGAACATGAAGTTCTTATGACATTAAGGAGAGTATGTGGTAGCTTCAAAGCGTATGCGATAAGATTTTGAAGTTATATGAACCGGTGAAACTAAGTTCGTTGAGGGGAAGTGAAGTATAAGTTGTGTTTGGGAAATGTTTCGCAAACTATCGAGTTAAGGATTATTTAGAAATGTCTTGAGAAGAAGTTATAAGTCTCCATAGATGGTTAATGAAGTATTACACAAGTGCCAAGAAGGTTCCCCAAGGATTGAAAGTCAAACGAACCGACGAGAACAATTTTGGAAAAATGTGGGTTATACGACCACTTATACGGTCCGTATAAGGGTCCGTATAACCTGACCAGAGAAGGGTCACTAACTGGTGGTATTATACGGTCACTTTTATGGACTGTATAAGTGTCCGTATAACCATGTCGGGCAGCTTTTAAATTTTTATAAAAAGAGGACCCAAGTTCTTATTTTCTCATTTTCCTCATTCTCCACAACTCAAGAGAGCTCTAGAACATTCTCCATACCGTATCAACATGAACTCAAGAGAAATCAAAGATTAACCACCAATAATCAAGGGAATCAAGTGTGTGGATGCTCACTAAGGTTGATAGAAGTCAAGGTTCCCTTTGGAATTGAAGTTGGGGTTTTCTCAGATGAAGTATATTCATCCAAATATTATTCCTATATAATCAAAGGTGAGTTTTACACCTATTTCATGTTATTAAAAGTATTGAGTGGTTGAAAGATTTGGATTAGAGAAGAAAATAGAATATGAGCTCAAATATGGAAATAATGGTATTTTAAGTAGTAAATTAATTTGAATCATGATTCTTAGTATGAGATGAGTATAATCTTGTTATGAATGATACTAATATCGTTGAAGAAGTATTATGTGAAGAGTGAGTATGGTGTTGTATTGTGGTCATGGTTATGGATGACTTTGAAAGTGAATTTGAGAAGTGAACAATGTTTAACTTGGGAAATCTATTGATTATGATATTATGGGTGTTGCTATTGCTATTTGGCAGTTTTTTGTTATATGGAGGAAGTTGTTGAAACAAAGGAAATTATGCCCAATTTTCATTAGCCTTTTAGTCGCCTTAGCTTAGCATTAAGCATGTTTCTAATGATCTAATGTAATACGAATTCTCTTGAATGTAGAATCGTGAGCTTGGAAGGGAAGCGTTAAGTCGATAAAGCTAAAGAGATGTAAAGGTATGTAAGGCTAGTTCCTTTCGGCTAGTTCCTTTCTTTCAAAGGCATGACTCCTATACTACCATCTTCTATAGCCCTCCATGACGTTTTTACATCCTAACATGTTGAAAGATAAAGAGTCCTAATAGCTTTTTATGAGAAAGAGATGAGATATGTTTTATGATAACGATGATTCAATTTCTAGAGATTCTCAAGCATATGAAATGATGTCATTATTAGGTTAATGATCGTATTCTATGATTTTCTTGATGCTATTCATTGTTGATCGTCTCACCTCATGATATTAGTTCTTTCAAGGTGAGATATGGCGATTGTGATTGTTCCATAATATAATCGGAGGTTCCCGACCTTACGTCACTCTAATAGAGTTACAACTTTTACTTAAGCTCCCATACATGCTTCATATTATGTATATGTAAGATTACACCGTGCCTAGTTGGCCGGGCAGTCACCACTACGATAGGTGTAGTGGGCAGCTATGATGATGATTACACCGTGCCTAATTGGCCGGGCAGACACCACTAGTGGGCGGCTTGAGATGTTTACCCCGGACGCGGGAGGCCCGGACGTGGGCTAATGATGATCACACCGTACCTATATGGTCGGGCAGTTTATATATCTATACATGATGTGATGATGTTTATTATAAAAGTAGCATGCATGATTCCGCCTTAAGAGGCATTCAGTTGCAGGTTATCTCTTTATCTTATGATCTCTTATCTTTCTATGATGTGATTGTACATGCTTTACATACTCAGTACTTTGTTCGTACTGACGTCCTTTCTCTATGGACGCTGCGTTCTTGCCCGCAGGTAGAGAGGGCGACGGCGCACACGCTTAGGAGCTTACTCCGCAAATTTGCAGGAGCACTCCATTACTCCGGAGTTGCAGCTTATTGGTATATACTTTTGTGCACATATTTGGGGCATGGCGGGATCCTGTCCCGTCCTTATGATTTCCGTACTCCAGTTAGAGGCTCGTAGATACTTATGTGTAGGTAGTAGATGTTATATGACTTCTTCAATGTATATTTTGTACATCATTTTTGTAGCCTCGTGGGCTTATGTATACACGCATGTTTTTGGGAGATGTTTAGTGATTATTTCGTAGTAGGTTTTACTCTGAGAAGTGATGTATGTCCAGGTTGAGTATGCTAGTTAGTGTGATGAGTGGTGCTCGGTGTGACTCCAGGTACTCGTCATGGCCCTCTAGTGGGGTCGTGACAAAAGTGGTATCAGAACAGTTCCGTCCTAGGGTGTATCTACAAGCCGTGTCCAGTAGAGTCTTGTTTATGGGTATGAAGTGCGCCACACTTATAAACAAGAGGCTGCGGGGCATTTAGGAATAATGACCGTCTTTCTTTTTCGTAGATCGTGCGATAAAGCTATAATGTAAGATTCCTCCTTTCTCTCTAATTGTGCGTTATGATTTTAGCTATGCTGGTGAAGAGGAAAGCAACAGCTGCCCAGAAGGGCAAGACAGCGATAGGAAAGCGGACTGAACGGGAGTCCCCGCTACATATAGAGAAGGGTGAGTCACATGATGAGGTTCCATCTCGTACTTCTCACACTCCACCTATTTTAGAGGAGCATGAAGGGGCCTCAGCTCCAGCTCCAGTGCCTCTAGTTCCTCCACTGGGTGCTTCGAGCCAGCAAATGACCGAGGATATTTAGTTATTGACCCGACTAGTTCTTTGTTCAAGCTCGGCCAGTGCGAGTACGGGTGATAAACGTAGTGCCAAGGCCCGTGATTTTATGAGTCTGAATCCTCCAGAATTTTTCGGGTCAAAGCTGGATGAAGACCCGCAAGGTTTTATAGATAAAATGTTAAGGACGCAAAGAATAATACATGCTTTCGATAATGAGTTAGTGGAGTTAGCGTCCTATAGATTGTGGGATGTTGTCGTTCTATGGTATAATAACTAGATATTTTTGAGAAAGGAAAATGCACCTCCCCCGGTTTGGCAGGAATTCGTAGATGCTTTCATCAGCCATTATTTTCCACCTGAGGTCCGTCAGGCCCAAGCTGACAGGTTTCTGAATTTAAAGCAAGGAAATATGAGTGATTGGGAGTATAGTCTCTGTTTCAGTTCATTGGCTAGGTATGCTCCGACCATGGTAGACTATATGGGAGACCGGGTATATAGATTTGTGAGTGGCTTAGGGTCACATCTGATCAAAGATTATTTGACAGCTTCACTCCAGGAAGGGATGGACATTTCCCATATTTAGGCCCATGCCCAAAATTTAGAAGAGCAATAGCAGCCGCAAAGAGGTGAGCGTGATATGGACAGAGGGCATAGTAAGAAAGCTAGATATGCCGGTGCTAGTAGCGAGTATAGAGGGGGCCAGAGGCAACAGTATTCCAGATATTCGGGCCAATCCGCGACTAGTGTACCTCTTCGATTTGCGGGCAGGAGATTTGACTGCCCCGTTTATTCTGGACCAGGTCAGAGCTCGAGAGTTTCGGGTTGTCAGTTTGGAGGTGATCCCAGTCAGAGAAGACTACCATTACCATGATGCAGCCAGTGTGGTATATTACATTTGAGTCCGTGTCGCCGAGGCTCAGATGCTTGTTATGCCTGTGGTCAGACGGGGCACATGATGATTGTCCTTCGATGAGTGGTAGCGGTGGGGCTCAGCCTACAGGATCAACAGTCCATTTTTCTTCGTCCGTGCGCCCTGTAGGGCAGACTCCTCAGACTTCAGCAGGCCGTGGCAGGGGCAGAGAGGGAGTATCCAGTTCAGGTGGCCCTCAGCCCCGTATATATGCATCAGCCGGACGACAAGATCTTGAGTCCTCCCCTGACGTTGTCAGAGGTATATTATCCGTATTCTCCTATGATGTTTATTCCTTGATTGATTTGGGATCCACCTTGTCATATATCACTCCTTATATTACTGGTCGTATTAGGGTAAAACCCGAGCCAATCAAACCTTTTGAGGTATCTACTCCGGGTTGTGATCCAGTAATAGCTAGACAAGTATACCAAAACTATGCGATTGTGGGATGTGATCGTCAGACTATAGCTGAACAGATTGAGCTGGAAATGTTGGATTTCAATGTTATTATGGGCATGGATTGGCTGGCTTCTTGTTATGCTAATGTGGATTGTAGAACAAAAATGGTTCGATTCCAATTTCCAGAAGAACCAGTCCTTGAATGGAAAGGTAACATTGCATCTCCAAGAGGTAGGTTTATTTCCTATCTCAAAGCGAGGAAGATGATTGCAAAAGGCTATATTTACCATTTGGTCCAGGTTCATGACACCGAAGCAAAGCCACTGACTCTTCAATCCGTTCCGATAGTAAATGAGTTTCCGGATGTATTTCCAAATGAACTCCCAGGTCTTCCACTGGAACAGGAAATTGAGTTTACTATTGATGTGCTACCAGACACCGAACCTATATTTATTCCTCCTTACAGAATGGCTCCTGCATAATTGAAAGAGCTAAAGGCACAACTGAAGGATTTACTCAAGAAGGGATTCATTAGACCCAGTTCATCGCCATGGGGAGCACCTGTCTTGTTCGTAAGGAAGAAAGATGGTTCCCTACGAATGTGCATTGACTATAGGCAGTTGAACAAGGTTACAATAAAGAATAAATATCCACTTCCGAGGTCGTGATATCAAAAAGTGAGCGTTAGAGAAGAAGACATTCTGAAGACGGCTTTCAGAACTTTCTGGTTTTTACGGTGTGCCACCTATGCGGACCTGGTGTCTCATATGTTGTCCACCTATGTCACGACTCAACCAGAGGGCCATGACGGGCACCCGGAGTTAACACACCGATCACCTCGAAACATACATCTCATAATCATTTCTGGGTGGACCATAAAGATAGCTCATGGATATCATAATCTGTAAGGACATATATCACAACATAACGACATATTTCTGCATAATCGTCAACAACTATACCGATAGTCACAAGCCGACAAGGCTATCGCAATATTACACAACTATATGAACCGATAAGGCTATAAAACTTCTAACTGTGCACACATGTCTACGAGCCTCTACATAGAATACAAGTGATCATAAGGACTAGTGCCAATAGACTGCAGCTCTTAAGCAAATGGAGCGCTCCTGAGATTCCGCTGATGAAGCTTTATGGGTCAGATCCGTCTACCTGTCTACCTGCGGGCATGAACGCAGCATCCATAAGAAGGGACGTCAGTACGAGCAATGTACTGAGTATGTAAGGTATGGATAGTAACATGATAAAAGCAGGAAGAATAGCGTAAGATAAAAGAACCGTTTATACCTCATGATACCTTTTAAGACATTCATCATGCCTACCTAACCTTTTTCTAAAAAAAACATTTCATATATCTACATACGTACCCATACAGTACAATACAATGCAATACAATACCACACAATACCGTACCCGACTATATAGGCTCGGTATTATTCGTACCTGACCATAGTAATGTTTGGTAGTATCCGTACCCGACCATAGTAAGGCTCGGTAATATCCGTACCCAGCCCTTTCGGGACTCGGTGTATATCCGCACCCGACCCTTTTGGGACTCGGTCATATCCGTACCCGGCCCTTTCGGGACTGGGTCATATCCATACCGGGCCCTTTCGGGATGCGGTCACACAATACTATATATATACATGCATAAGAGTACATAAATAAAAGTACGTCATCGTCAACAATATCATTATCACCATATCTTTCCTTAGAGGATCAACTATTGTAAAGTGAGATCAATAGTGTCATGGGAGTATCAAGAATGATGAACTTGGATAGCATTGGAAATACAATTATCATCATCACTATATTTTACCTGTAAAGAACAAGTATTATGAGGTGAGATCAACAACAATGGATGAAATTAAGGAAATCATGAAATAAGCTCAATAATCTCATAATAGCATCAAATCTATAAACTTTGGAATTTCCAAAAATGGAATCATCATCATCATCATAGTCATCATAGCGAACGTCTTATCTTTATCATCATAAGAGGCCCTAGAAATCATGAACTTCTAGCTTTGGAAATAAGAATGTTATGGAAATATGTATGGAATCATAACATAGGAATCATGCCTTTTGAAAGAAAGGGACTAGCCTTAATATATCTTTTCGGTCACCTTAACTTTAACTACTTAACGCTTGTCCTCCCAAGCTCGTAAATCTACATTCAAGAGAGTTCATACCACTGTTAGACTTATCTTCATATGCTTATCTTAAGTCTTCGAATTAATTCCTTTTAAAATCTGCCGAAATTCGAGCAGCATCTCCCCTATTTATAGCCCTAGCCCGGAATCACAATACCAACAAAATAACAACAATAGCAATACTAATACCAACAACATCATCATCAACACCAATATACTCCATAAAACATCCCACACGATGTTTTTCCCAATTTCTCAACCAACCATAACAATATCCACAATACCATAATCAAAGAATTATATTCAATTTAATCTCAAATTAATCCAAAATCTCCTTTCAAATTCATTCCATAGTCATCGTCTTTACTTTAATACTTTGCAACTTCTCTACTATGATTCTCTTCTTTTATAGGACTTGCTAAACCTTCAAATCAACTTAATCATGAGGAATAGGATGGAGAACATACCTTACACTAGAAGAACTTCACCCCACACAACTTCTTCCAAGACCAACATTAAGTAGAGACAAGAACAATCCTTCTCCATGAATTAGCTTGGGTTTTTGGAATTTGATCCTGTTTTGTGATGGTATAGAATGTTTTGGAATGGAGGAGAACTTTCAAGAACACTCTTATAATGGAGAGAGAAGTGTGGAAAGTTCTGGAGAGGTGGGGAGATGTTAAGAGATTTATAGAAGGTGGTAGAGTTGAAGAAAAATGAATAAAATGATGTGTAGAGGCCCTTTTATAGGTGCCAAACTCGGATTGAGCTGGGCCACCACATAAGTGGGCTTTTAAGTGAGTTTTTCGGATTTTCCGCCCAGGTCCGTATTCCTCTGACTGTCCGTTTTAAAATGCCCATAACTCCCTACTCTTATATCGTTTTGACAAATGGTTTGTTGCGTTGGAAACTAGACTTGACGAACTTAATTTTAGGCTGTTGAAACACCTCAAAACTCCTGATATACCCGGAGATATACCCCTCTAAAATTAACCCAAAATTTTATCCAGAATTCTGCCAACTTTTTGACAAACTTATTTTCTTCGATTTGCTTGGTCCCGAAATCTTCCAAAACTCTCCATACATGATATTTATCATTCATCATACTTGATAATGATCATATCCTTTGGTTCCAAGGTTTTCCTTCCCGGTTACAACTTACGAGATCATAATTCATCCTTTACTTCATTGTGACGTACTTCCTATGGCTTGTACCTTCCAAAACTTCATGGGACATCTCCAATACTCCATTAATACAGTGAAATACGTGGCATGATCATGCTCTAAAAGTGCGAGGTGTAACAACCTAGGTGTGACTTGGCCCGTAGATGCGAGAATGTGTGTTGTCAAGTTAGTCTACATCTGCAGAGATTTCTCTGTAGATGCGAGGCCGCATCTGCGAGAATGGGTGTGCAGATGCAAGATCATGGAAGATCAAATCATTAAATCCCCAAATTTAAATGACTTCTTTTCCTTCGCTAAAATTAGAAACTTAGAGGGTTCTTGAGGGGTAATTTTGGGAAGCTTTTTGAGGATTCTTCCATTGGGTAAGTTTTCTACCTTTTTATTTGTATTTTGCCATTAAAATGGGTAAATTATGTTAGAAAACCATGCTTAAGTTGGGGGTTTTGGGATGATAAACCCTAGGTTTATTTTGAACCATCTTTCTATCTAAATCAAGCTTTGTTGGGAAATTCCTTTGAATCTAATATTTTAATCATTGGGATAACTAGCTGCTAAGCTTGAATTTCTCTTTTGCTTAAGAGTTTGATTATGGAAAATAAGGGTTTTCTTAGAAATCAGGGGTTTTGATGAAATGAGGTAATTGATGCTAAATAGAGACTAGTTTGTGATGGATATTGGTATTTGGACTCCCTAGACTTTGGGTAGCTTAATTTTCCTATGAATTTTCTATTTTACCCTTGTAGGCCTGGGTACCCCGATAAGGGTCATTTTTTATTTCAATTGGTTTTATGGCTTTATGGGTATCATTAGCCTCGTATTCTAATGTAGAATAATAATTTGATAGACTTTGATCGTTCGGAAGCTCTTCGAAAGGGGAAGGCTAGCGGACTAGTTTGTGGCACACGTGAGGCGTCGAGTAGGTTATGATTTACTTATGTTTAGACTTCGATTAGCGAATCATATATGTATAGTAGTGATTGACGAGGAAAGCATGTAAGGCCTTTGGGCATGGTGTGGCATTGTATTCCGACTAGGTTGGTATTGTCAGCTATTATATGGGTTTGTCGCCATACTTATGTTTTCCTTTTAATTTATGTGGGCTTGTCACGATATTGACTGTCTCTGTTTTTTGAGATCTCACTTATCTTATGGAATGTGGAAGGATTGACACTGATAAGTCAGATTATGATTTGCATTCATGGTAATTATTGTGGCTTCTATAATTTTGATATTGATGAGGTTGAGTTATGCATGGCATACATTCCATATTTCCTGTGTTATTGATTGGACATGATTGCCCTTGAAATGATGATAAGTGAGAGAGTGGAGCCTCTGAGGTCTTTGCCGGAGAGCGTAAAAGAGAGAAAGGGCGGCGATCAGAGGTTACATACCAAAGCGGAAGAGAGTGCTCATGATTCGAGGTACATACCAGAGCTAGCGTGGTACATGGACTTCGCAGGTCCCCCATGGGTCATGACTATTGTGACATTATCCTTAACATGTGTGTACGGTACGGAAAAGATTCCGGGGGGCATTGCATAGCATATTATTACATTCATTCCACATCATCGCATGGAATATTATTTATCAATCTGTGATTGTTGATATACTAAGTTGTTGTTGTTGTGAGAGCTTGATTAATGACTTGACATACTTATGGATTAGGGGCTTCACCTAGGCTTATGACTTGAGTTTTTGAGATTCATGGCGACTATCTTGTAGTGAGACTTTCCCGATTATCATTGTTGTGTGTTTGTGTTGATTGCTTATCTGCTCTGTATGTTAATTTCTGCCTATGTGTATGCGTGAACTAATCGTTGTCGGTCTATGATACCTACGATTACATTTGTTTGTACTCATACTACTCTTCTTTGTACTTTTCTTTGAGTGGAGAGTAAGTCGCAAGTTTCAGTTCCTGTCCTTAGGAGTGATCCCGAGGCTTGTTACTAGAGTTTCCATGGTTAGCCATTTTCCAGATTCACAGCCCGGAAGCACTTGTGTACGTATTTTTTCCTTCCTTTTCCGAGATAGTATTTATTAGACTCGTTTATTATTGCCTATTCAGACTATGTATTTATTTAGTAGTGGCTCTTGTACTATTTATGTATTAGTACTTCTGCATCGTTTATTCATGTATTTGAGACTATTAGTGTAGTATCTTCTTATTTTTGCTTGATGGATGTTAATTAAAATGAGTTAGTTAAGGGAAGAGTTCGCCCACTAGGGGGGTTGGTGTGGGTGCCCTCACGATTCACGAGTTAAGTCGTGACAATTCGAGACATTCCAGGGTGAGCTACATAGTGACTCGTGGCCCCAGGATATCTCATCTTTGGTGTTTTTGTTCAGTTGTTTACTTCAGACAGTTGTATTTCATCCCATGGGACTTGTATTCACATATCTTTAGTGCTCTTGTATTTCTAGACCAGGTTTTGGGGGTTGTATATGACTTGGTTACTCTTTCCGTACTTATCTTATTTTATGACAGTAGCGGATTATGTTTTTAGTAAATGGCTGATTCCTTATTATTTATCTAATATTTTCTAAACTATTTGAGAATGATTCTCCTGCGAGGTGGGATAGTGTGGGTGCCGTCTGTGGCATGCGGGGTGGGTCATGACAAATTAGTATCAGAGCCTTAGATTCACCGGCCTCATGAGTGCAAGAGCAATGTCTAGTAGAGTCTTACGGATTGGTACGTAGACGTCCGTTCCCATCTTCTAGAGACTATAGGACATTTTAGGGAACTTCCATTCGTTCATTCCTTTCGTGCTAACTTGTTCAAGCTAAATATCTGACTTCATATTCTATTCTTTCATAGATGGTGAGGACACGGGTGGATACATCTAGAGATGAGTACCGATACTTGCTGCCAGAGTTATGGCACGTGGCAGGGATCGAGGTAGAGGTCGATGTAAAGAAGAACCCCGTAGAGCAGCACCGGCCAGAGGTCGGGCACAAGTGGTGAGTCAGACTCGTGCTAGATTGCTGTCTCCCGAACTAGTGGTCGAGCATGAGGAGGAGCCTATGAAGGAGGAGGGGCGGGGACTATCCTAGGCACCTTCAGAGATCTTTGCTACCCTAATTCTATAGGATATCATGGTGCACATTCTGAGCCTACTTGAATGTTTCACCCAAGCCAGCGCCTTCCAGGCTATACCAAATAGGTCCTGAGACCAGACCTAGAGGACAGACTCCTGACCAATTTTAGACTCCAAGTTTACAACTTCTTTCATTTTGTTTCTCCCAGTATTGATGAGATTGCAGCACTTGACTTCACTCCTCCCCCAGTCACTGGGCCAGTAATGACCTGAGATGAGCAAAAGATATTTGATCAGTTCACCAGGATGAAACCTCCCTATTTCTATGGTACTCCCGGGGAGGATGCGTCTGAGTTCATCGTCAATTGTCATTAGAGGCTCCATAAGTAGGGTATAGTGGTGTCACACAGAGTTGACTATGTTTCTTTCTGGTTGATTGGGGATGCTAAGTTGTGGTGGAGGTCTTACGTTGAGTGTCGACCAACTGGGTCGCCTCCTTTGACTTGGACTCGATTCTATCAGGTGTTTCTGGAGAAGTATGTTCCCCTTAGCTTGAGAGACAAGAAGAGGGATAAGTTTCCTGATTTGGAGCAGAGAGGGTTATCTGGGGCAGAGTATGAGTCTCGGTTTCACGCTTTAGCCTATTATCTTTTGTGTTGTTACACTCCCAGCGGGGAGAGGGTGAGCATTTTGTGAGGCCGGCACTTCCCTCCGATTGGCTACATTACAAGTAGTAGCTTCTGAGGCTTCATTTCAGATAGTGGTGGATCATGCTAAGGATGTCAAGTCGGTGAGGTGGAAGGCTCAGAGTAAGGGTGATGACTAGAGGGCATGCAAGTGTGGTAGTTACATTGGTTCATCCTCTAGGAGCGGGGGACACTATGGCAGAGGTCATCAGTATCATTCTGGTCGCCCTTCAGTCAGCACTTCAGACTTCAGCGGATGGATCTTATGGTTACAATGAGTTCAGTTCTGGGCGAACCTCTCGAGGTTCCTATCTGAGGCATTCGGATCGAGGAGGTCATTCAGGTTCTTCCGTATTTGTTCCGCGTACTCATGTCAGGCAGGGTTTGTTTTGAGTGTCATGACCCCAGGCTTTTCAAGAGAGATTTCCCTAGACTTAGATAGGGTGGAGCCCAACAGGATTCTCGGATTAAGGCACCTAGGCATCTAGCACCACCAGTTAGAGGAGGGGGATATTCTGGTATAGGTGGTTCACAGCCTGGCAGAGGAGGTCATCAGTCATGTAGGGCAGTTCTTAGTTAACTACGGGTGGAGTTCAGCCAGGCTGTGGTGGTCACGGGGGTACGCAGTCCGAGGGCGGTCGTGGTCACTTTTATGTTTTTCCTTGTATACGTAGGCCGAGGCTTCTGATGCAGTCATCACAAGTACTATTTCGGTTTGTCATCGGTTGGCTGGGACATTATTTGACCCAGGCTCTACCTACTCTTATATGTCTACTTACTTTGCTTCTTGTCTGGACATGCTTTGTGAGTCACTTGGTTTTCCTATTACTGTTTCTACTCCTATTAGGGATTCTGTTATGGTGGATTGAGTGTATCGATCTTTTGTAGTGACTTTGATGGGATACTACACTTGGACAGATTTGAAGATTTTAGACATGGTGGATTTCGACATCATCTTAGGCATGGATCGGTTGTCCCCTTATCATGCGATCTTGGACTATCATGCCAAGAAAGTCATGCTAGCTATGCTGCGCGCCAAAGAAGGTTATATCCTACATTAGGGCTAGATGGATGGTTGAGAAAGGGTGCTTGGCTTACTTAGCTTATGTTCGGGACACTAGTACATACACTCCTCCCCATGAGTCAGTGCCAGTAGTGAGGGAGTTTCCTGATGTGTTTTTGACAGATTTACCAGGTGTTCCGCCTGATCGTGATATTGATTTCTACATTGACTTAGAGCCGGGCTCCAAGACAATTTCTATCCCTCCATATCGAATGGCGCCCGCAGAGTTGAAGGAATTGAAGGAGCAATTGCAAGATATGTTGAGAAAGGTTACCATTAAGAACAAGTACCCCATTCCTCACATTGATTACTTGTTTGATCAGCTTCAGGTTCTTCATTCTTTTCTAAGGTTGATTTGAGGTCTGGCTATCACCAATTGAAGATTAGGACCGAGGACATCCCTAAGACAGCTTTCAGGACTCGCTATGGTCATTATGAGTTTTTGGTTATGTCCTTTGGGCTGACTAATGCCCCAGCAGCCTTTATGGATTTGATGAACGGTGTTTTCAGGCCGTACTTGGATTCCTTTATGATCGTTTTCATCGATGTTATTCTGATTTACTCCTATAATGTGAGAGGAGGATGAAGCGACATTTTGCGAATTGTGCTTGGTATTTTGAAGGAGAAGCAATTTTACGCCAAGTTTTCGAAGTGTGAGTTATGTCTTAGTTAGGTGGTGTTTTTGGGACATGTGGTGTCCAAGGATGGTATCATGGTGGATCCTAAGAAGATCGAAACAGTTTGTGATTGGGTTAGACCTACTTCGGTCACCGAGATTCGGAGTTTCATTGGCCTCGCTAGTTATTATCGTCGTTTTGTGGAAGGCTTCTCTTCAATTGCATCTCCTTGGACTAGATTGAGTCAGAAAAATGCAGTGTTCCTATGTTCGGATGAGTGTAAGGAGAGCTTTCAAAAGCTCAAGACTTTGTTGACTTCAGCCCCGATTTTTACTTTACCGGTAGAAGAAGGGGTTTTTACTATATACTGTGATGCTTCTCGGATTGGACTTGGTTGCATGTTGATGCAAAAAGGAAAAGCCATAGCCTATGCTTTGAGGCAGTTGAAGGTGCATGAGAAGAAATATCCCACTCATGACTTGGAGTTGGCGGCGGCGGCCTTTGCTTTGAGGATTTGGAGACATTATCTATATGGTGTGCATTGTTGACTTTAGTGGGAAAATTATATCCATCTATCCAATTGTTGACTTTAGTGCAAAAATTATATCCATCTAAATAGTTTTTCCAGCAGCTCATTAGTGACATAAAAGTTTTATTTCTCCCTTTTCGCACCATATATTCAGTGTCCGTCTTTTGATTAGGGTTTTTGGGCCGCCGCCAAAGCAAATAGAATATTGACTTTATGAATTTCCTGCATATACGCAAATCCAAATAGTTGCGAAGGTTATTGTCATAACTTTAATTTTCATGTTCGCTTCAATTCGCATTTGTGGTCGATGTAAGTTTACTACTATGATCTTATTCTATTGTGTTGTTCTTTTCAACAAGCAAATTTAACTTTTTTCTTTCTCTCTTCCATCAAATTTAGGTTGTTAAAAATTTTGAGTATGACTTTTTTATTTTAAGGACTGAGCAGTGAACATTTAAATTTTTGTATAGTTAATACCCAATATTACTTTATACATGAATCTTACTAGTATTATTTAATATGATACCGACATTCAATGTGAGATAACAATTCTAAAATTATAGTATTTAATATCATATAGAATTATCAAAGTTACCCTTCCAGAGATAATCTTATCTCATTATTTTTTTATATAGACCAGGTAAATAATTCAACGATTATTAATATCAAATAGTATAATGTGATACTTTTTCACTCATTTTTACCAATTTTGTTTCACTCTACCTTTGTTTCTTTCCTTCTTTTCCCCACTTGGTATTCAGTATTTGTATTTCACTCATTTCGTTTTCACTCATACCTTCGGCTCGAACCCGAGACCTGCGAATAAAGTGTGATGTTTCTCTCTTTACTCTTTCCCCTTTTTTATTTAAATTAAGCCACAAGGGAAATTTTATAAATTAATAAATAAAGGTTTAAAAATAAAGCAAAAAAGCGGAAAAGGAAAGTAAATATCCAACAACAAATTATATTTGCTATTCCTAATTTCATTTGCCCGAAAATCCCTCATTGTTTTCGGCGCTCAAGAAACTTCCTCTCTCTGTGTAAATCGGCTACGACCTCCTCTTGTTTGTGCAAAACGAAAGTGAAATCTACTCCTACTTTTCATTGTTGTGCATCCTCGTGTGTTGAATGGTCTCTTCCAGGTGCGAAGATAAAAAGATGAACTTTGTTGTGCATTCTTTGATGTACATTGATTGAACTTCTGGGTAATCTCTCTTCCTTGTGTTTCCTCGCTTTTAAATTATCACTGAGCTAAATTGTTCCTTCCTGTCCTTATCTTCATGATTTTTGATTGTGCATGTAAGATCTATTCGCATCTTTAGTTTTTAGTTTTTGTTCTCAGGTAGGAAATTTGAGATTTATCACTGTTGATTATTCTCCTCTTGTCGTTGTCTAGTTCCATAAAATTGTGGCACTGTACAGCTCCTTTGTCAATTGCCTGATTTTCCAGAGCATTCACCAATTTATTTTCTTCTCTCAGTATATGTGTGTAGTTGATCTGCATATTTCTATTGAGTTTTTTTTATTTCATCAACTCATGTAGCAATATTCCATGGTGGTTTCCACCCTTCTGCAAGTATTCCCTACATCATCTTTGAGTTAGTCTATAGAAAGATGTGATCTAGTTGTTTCTTGTTACAATCTTCGTTGTCTTTACTCTTTCTCCTGCTTTTCAATAAAGGTATAAAACCGCTTTCTCTGTGAACATAAGGTACTTTCCTAATTCCCCTCTGTCTCTAATGAGTTGAAAGCCAAAATAATTAACCTAGATTAAGATTGAAGACTTGAAGTGTCTAAATAGTTCCCTATAACTGAAGCACTCATAAATGATATTTGAAATTTACTACCATTTCAGAAAAGAAAAACATTATTTTCCCATTTGGGTTTAGTGTATCTTTGTTGTTATATAGGTTCTTTAGGTGTTGCAAATTTAAATACTAGAAAAGCTCCTGATTTGATATTCTATATCTATCAAAAACACAGCTTCTTATGTTTATTTTATTACTTAAAATGAAAAGATTATATGAATTGATAATCTTAGTAGAAGCAAACTGGAACAGCTTGAAAACATCCATTTTTTTATTTGTGAGTTGAGTTCTATGAAACAAAGCATCCTGCATTGGCTGAGTTCGGGGAAGGGTCACATCCCAAGGGGTATGATGTAGACAACCTATTCTATGAAATAATTTGGGGTTTATCTAATTTTTATGGTCAATTGCGTCATTTTGATCCTCGATAGTTTCTTGAGTATGATTTGAATTGTGTTTTCTTTCATGATGTGTTAAAATGATTTGTTTCATTTATTCACTTCTTTAAATATCGTCACTACTCATTAAAACTTCTGTGTACGCATCTTGGTATCTCAAGTCAAATTAAATATCCGTATAACATAGATATCAATAGAACATAGTTGATGATTTAGTTACAATGCGCCTTTATTTCTTATGTTGATTTCACAATGCGAATAGACATTTTGTCCAGATATTTTGAGGATTCCATGCATCATATTATTGTTAATTTTCTGCAGGTACTTGGTGATTATTGTTTTAAATGTTCCATCTGTTCTTATGTTGATTTGACAATGTGAATAGCAGTTTCGCCCATATAGTTTAGAGATTCCTTACCTCGTGTTGTTGCTTATTTACCAGAGGTTCCTGGTTCTTTATGATGCCTTCTAATGGAAGAAAGCATTGTCAAAGTTTACCTCCTGACGTTCGTAGTAACACTCTTGATAATGTAATCGATGTCATTCTGATGTGGTTGCCTTGTAAAGATGTTTTAAGGACAAGAATCTTATCAAAGAAATGGAGGTATAACTGGTGTACACTTACAGAGTTGACGCTTGATAGATCTCTTTGGGAAACAAAAAAGGATTTACTAAACCCTACAATTAAATTTACGAAGATTATCTACCAGCTTTTAACCCTTCATGAAGGACCCATTACAAAGTTTACCCTCAACATTGCTTTTTTAGAATCATTTCCTAAGACTGACATTAGATATTTCCTCTCTAAAAATAATATTCAACATCCTGTTCTTCACCTTCCATTGAAAAGCTATACAAATTGTCTTCTTCCCTTTTCACATGTTCACAACTGAGGGATCTAACTCTTCATAACTGCTTAATACATCCTCCGTCGGCCTTTCAATTAAGGATTTGATAAGTTAATTAGCCCAGAACTATGTGAAGTCACAATTTCTTCTGAATTACTAGAAAGATTAATATCTCACTGCCCGTTGCTGGAGAAGTTGGTGTTGGATATCTCAAAAATTTTAGACACAATTAAAATTAATGCCCTCATGTTGAGATTGTTCGATTACACATACAATATACGTTCTATCTGCCTAAAGAATGTCCCCCGTCCATTACAAGCATCTTTGCAAAGTGACTATATATTCTATACCCCGTACTTCTGGAAGAGCATTCATCAAATCTGGACAACAGTACGTTAAGTTGTGGTCAAGAAAGTAGACCTTAGAATCAAGGAATAAGACCTCTCTTAAGTATATTTAATAGTTAATACCATATATGGAGAGTATCGGGAAGATTGGAGGTCAAACGGATGAAAATAAATTATAATAACGAAATGACGTTACACCCTGGCAGAATTTCGGACGTCCAACTTGAGCGAGATATATCTCCTGGCATATAAGGAGTTGTAAAGTGCATAATCTATTCAAATTGAAGTTCAGTGAGTCTAGTTTACAACGCAACAAATCGTCCGTCAATAAGACATCGGAGTAGGGAGTTATGGGCATTTTAAGACGGACTGCCAGAAGCCTGCGAATCTACCCGAATTTTCTAGAAACTCACTTAAGGCCCACTAATTCGGCCCAATGGAGCCCAACCCGACTTGGACCACTATATATACCCCATCCAACCTCATTTATCCTTCATTTTAACCACTACAAACCTTTGGAAGCTCCTAGATACACCAGTCACTATCCAAATAATACTTTAAGCTTAATTTAGGAAGGTTCAACCTCGAGTTAGGCTCGGAAAGTGCGAATAAGCTCATAGAACGCAAGTTCGGCCAACAGGTCATTGTGGGAAGGGTGGAATCGTCAATCTCGGGTGGAACTTCATGCATGCAAACTCAGTTAAGGTAACCCTTTTCTCATGTTTACATAGATCACACAAATTCGAAGTAAATATTGTTAAATTTAGTTACTATTACGTTAAATTGATGGAACTACGTAATGGGTCTATGGTAGTTGTCATGGATGGATTAAAATGGACATTTTAGACGGAATTAGCATGAAAAATTGAGTTATATTATGCCAGATGATGTTGGGTTGTTGTTGATATCGTTGTTGGCATTGGGTTTTGTTAAATTTGAAGATAAATTCGTGAATTATGGCATTTTGGAAAAATTAACGGAATTAATCCATTGATGGAAATTATTGGTAAAATTCCATGGAAATCATATGGGTTAATATGTATTGTTGTGTTGTTGTTGTTTGGGCTATTGTCAACACTTGGGATGTCACAAAAACAGAGGAAATACTGCCCGATTTTCTGTAACTCCGAACTAGCTAGGACATAACACTTAAGATGTTGCATGCAAGAAAAACAAGGGTTAACCCAGATCTTATATCTGTATTTAGGTGCGAGGAAAAGACCAGCGTTGGAATAGGGAATTCCTCCAGATCAAGTTCTTGGAAGGCAAAGGTATGCAAGGTTTTCTTTACCTTCACTTCTTTGGCACGAATCTAATAATCGTACTACAAATTGTCCTTCATAACACATGTTCCACTCCATAACTCCAAAATTAATAGAAGCGTATCAACTCCTTCAGAACATAGTTGACTTTCTCGGGATGCCATATTTACAAAATAAGATGTTATGTTAATATAGTCTTTCATTGCTCTCTCTCTATTGACGCTATTATTGTTATCTTATAAAGGTCCACATGTCATTCCATTGATCTTTATATATATA
>NW_026715925.1:0-18962 GCF_029784015.1 Lycium ferocissimum
GTGGGGCAAACCCAATGGTGGGGCAAACCCAATGATGAGGCAAAATTCCACATTGGTTTAGGCCAATCCCTGGCGATTTAGACGATCCCACATTGGTTTAGGCCGATCCACATTAGTTTAGGCGAATCCCACATCGGTTAATGTTATCTCATATGATAGGTTATGATGTTATGGTGTGTTACGGTATGAATACGACGATTATTCGCTTATGTCACTCATTCCTATTATGGGCCGGATATGATACATGACATTAATATGCATGATTCGTATTTCAGGAAGCAAGCATTTTGGCATTCTGTTTATTATATTTGTCTTCTGTACCTCTGATGTACGATTTGTGTTCCAGATGCAAGCACTTTGGTATTCTGGTCATTATGCTCACTTTTTGTACTCCTTACTTCGGTTATGACCTCGTGTTCTGTATGCTATGCTTTACATGCTCGATCATGTCACCGACCCCGCTTTCTTCGGGGGCTGCGTTTCATGCCACGCAGGTATATACGAGATGGTAGAAGAAGGTTCCACAGATTGTCGAGCTCATTTCCCCCGGAGTGTTGCGGTCGGAGTGCTTTTGTTATGGTATGCGGAGTTATGGTAGAGACTTTGCGACAGTGTCGTGTGTATAAGACGTCAGTTTGTAAGTGGCTATGTAAGCCGGTGTGTTATTATGCATTATGTTACAGATTTGTTTGGCAAGCGGCTATATAAGCCGAAGTACTGTTGTGCATTATATTACAGATTTCATACGATTGCAGACTTTATTTGATTTGAAAAAGATGAAAAGCATGTTTGATTCCGAAAAATTTTCATTATGTACTTATGTCATGTTTTGCGGGCCCAGTATGATTATGAGTATTACGAGGGTCAGCGGGTTCGCTCGGCCCTAGGTAAGGGTCGGGTGCCCATCATGCCCTATCGAAAATTAGGGTGTGACAATTAGTTAACCCAAACGATATCACTCGGAATTCATAATGGCCATATCTCGTTCTAAAAGCTGTTTTGGGAATATCTTCCTCTCTAACTCTGACTTGATGATAACCCGACCTCAAGTCTATTTTGGAAAACCACGTGGCACCTTGTGGTGATCGAATAAGTAATCAATTCTCGGAAGAGGATATTTATTCTTTATGGTCGCCTTATTCGGCTACACACGAAATCCAATGCACATTCGTAGGGAGCCATCTTTCTTTCTCACAAATAGAGCGGGTGCTCCCCGCGGGCAGGTCTAATAAACCCCTTCTCGAGCAAATCTTTCAACTGTGCCTTCAGCTCTTTCAATTCTGCCGGAGCCATTCGATAAGGAGGAATAGAAATAGGCTTGGTATCCGGCAACACATCAATGGCAAAGTCAATTTCTCTTTCTGTAGGAAGGCCTAGAAGTTCATCTGGAAATACATCCGGAAATTCACTCACCACCGAAATCAATTGGAAAGTCGGCGACTTGGCTTCGGTGTCATGAACTCGGACTAAATGATAAATATAGCCCTTAGCTATCATCTTTCTTGCCTTAAGGTAGGAAATAAACCTACCGCTTGGAGATGCTGTATTACATTTCCATTTAAGCACGGGCTCTCCCGAAAATTGAAATCGAACCAATTTCATTCGGCAATCAACATTAGCATAACATGAGGCCAACCAATCCATACCCATAATCACATCGAAATCTAACATTTCCGCCTCGACTAGATCATGCTAGTTTGGCGATCACATATCACAACTATGCAATCTTTGTACACTTGTCTTGCTATCACAGGATCACCAACTGGAGTGGATACCTCAAAAGGTTTAATTGGCTCGGGTTTCACCCCAATATGATTAGGGACATATGGAGTAATATATGATAATGTGAAATCCGGATCTATCAATGCATACACATCATGAGAAAATACGGATAATGTACTTGTAACCACATCTGGGGAGGACTCGAGATCCTGCCGTCCGGCTAAAGCATATATGTGGGGCTGAGTGGCACCTGCAGTAGATGCTCCCCCTCAGCCTCTACCTCGGCTTCTTGGAATGCTGGAGAGTACGCCGCCGGGGGCGCGAAGAGGAGCCGGTTCTTGATCTGTGGGATGAACCCCACCTCTGCCATACCTCGAGGGACAATCACGCATCAAGTGTCCATTATGTCCACAAATATAACAAGCATACGTGCCCGCAACATGGCCACGAGTGCAATTTTGCACTGCATTGCATCGGGGAACCGGTGGTCTCCCCGCGTAATCTCCCCCCGAACTAAGAATCGAGGCCTCGAACTGCGGCCACATCTGAACGGAAGGAGCGATCCAAATCTCTACTGAAAATTGGGGAGGTGCCTCATCAACGGCCGGGTAGTGTCTAGAATGTCTGCCATGATCCCCCGCTACGATCGCTGCCTGCTCCCATAGATGCGGCCGCTTTTCGCCTGCTCTATCAACGTCACGATCACCCCTTTGCGGAGATTGTTGTCCTTCTAGATTTTGGGCATGAGCTTGAATA
Organism: Lycium ferocissimum; assembly: GCF_029784015.1. Lineage (NCBI taxonomy): Eukaryota > Viridiplantae > Streptophyta > Magnoliopsida > Solanales > Solanaceae > Lycium > Lycium ferocissimum. Next base: position 2,479 of record NW_026715925.1, read on the forward strand.
CGGAAAATATCCATCCGTCTTGTAACGAAGCCGTCCAAACAAGTAAACAAATGTGGCCCCTAAGCCACTCACGAATCTATGCACACAGTCTCCCATCGTTGCCACCATAGTCGGGCATATCTAGCCAAGGAATTAAATTAAAGGCTATGCTCCCGAGCACTCATATTCCCTTGCTTCAAATTTAAAAGTCTATCCGCTCTAGCCCGGCGAACCTCGGGTGGCAAATAATGGCGAATGAAAGCATCTACGAATTCCTGCCAAACGGAAGGAGGCGAATCCTCTTTTCTTGACGCTATCCAATTATTGTACCATAGAACCGCCACATCTCAGAGTCTATATGATGCCCACTCCACGGACTCAGTCTCGGAGGCATGAATAATCTTCAGTGTCCTTAACATCTCATCAATAAAACATTACGAGTCTTCATCCGTCTTTGACCCGAAGAACTCCAGAGGATTTAAACTCATGAAGTCACGGGCTATGGTACTAGCTGACCGATCACTTAGGCCAGCATTCTGCCGTTGTGCCTGGGCGGCAACCAACTGTGTCAATAAATGAATGGCCTCGGTCACTTGTTGACCCGAAATGCCCCGGTGGAGGAGCTGAGCATAGGGCCGGACACAGAAGCCCTTACAGCGGTAGTAGGCATTAGATAGAGCCTCATGGTGTGATTCACCCTCATCTACATTAATAGGCGACTCTCTTTCCGCCGCCTTTCGTCGTAGTCTTGCCATTAAGGCGGCTTTCGCTTTCCCTTTGGCGGCATTTCGAAATCACAACTGCTTATTAGGGAGGATAAAATCTTATACACGACTCTATCACACGATCTCATAAGAAGAAAGACGGTCATTTTTCCTAAATGCCCTGTAGCCTTCTGTTTATTAGCGTGGCGCGCAACATGCCATAAACAAGACTCTACTAGACACGGCTCGTAGAAACTTCCTAGGACTGAACTGCTCTGATACCACTTCTGTCACGACCCGACTATGGGCCATGACGGGTACTCGGGGCTAACCACCGAGCACCTTTCATTCTATTACTCGTCTTGCGTCATTCACATTTCTTATGCTCATAATCATAGAAATCGACTTTCATTTGAAACATATTCACTTTATAAACATAAGCCCTTTAGGCTATCATAATAATATATAGATACATATACATAAGAACTAGTGAGACCATATTACCGACACATACGTATCTACGAGCCTCTACTAGAATGCTAGACATGTAGACGGGACAGGACCCCATCGTGCCCAAAACATGAATATATACATATGTACCAAAGGAATAATCAATGGCACCTTCGGAAAATGGAGTGCTCTCAAATCGAGCTGCGGCTCCACCTTGAGTACGGATCATACTCCACTGCCTGCAGCCTGGGTATGAACACGGCGTCTAAAGAAAATGGATGTCAGTACGAACATTGTACTGAGTATGTAAGGCATAAATGAAATGAACATAATAGAGAAACCATAGGGCATAAGATGAGGACATAACCCTTGAATGGATACATTTTATACATATATCATACGTAGCATATCATGTGAACTACCATAACGTGTACATCATCATATCATACATACATCATCATCGTTAACCCGTGTCCGGTTAACCTTCATATCGACCCACTAGTGGTGTCATGCCCGGCCCTCTAGGCTCGGTGTAAACATAAAAAGCGACTCGCTTTAGCGGTGACATGCCGGCCGGCTAGGCTCAGGTGTAATTGTATGCGGCCCGCCGTAGCGGTGACATGCCCGGCCATCTAGGCGCGGTGAAATCGTATCATCGTACATATCATATACTTATCATTATTATTCATCTCATAGGCATATCATGGTTTTATCATGATTTAACAGCATTATACATTTATCATCAAAACATATTTTAGAACTTGAGGGCAACTATAGGTTGTGTCGGGGTGACATAAGGTTGTGGACTCCCGATTGCGTTATGGAGTGATCATACTCGTTATATCTCACCTTGGAGGGATTAACATTTTAAGGTGAGTGAACATAGGAAAATATCAATAGATCATAGTTAGCACCATTAGCATTATAGGCATATCACATCATGAACTCTAGGATCTTTAGACTTAACCTCATCATCATCATTATCGTACTCATAGTTTTCTTGAAGATAGGACATTCATGAGAAAGGAGGAAATTCATACCATAAGATTCATGCCTTAGAAAGAAAGGACTAGCCTCACATACCTTTGTCGTTTAACTATTCTATTGCTTGCTCGTTCTCCTTTAATGCTCACGTCTTTACCTTCAAGAGAATTCGTATCGACATTAGCCACACACTTATAAGAACGGGCTTACTAAAGCTAGAGAAAATTGGGCAGCATTTCCTTTGTTTATACTACTTCCTCCATATTCCATATCAACTCCCAACATTCATAACAACAATCACAATATCATAAACAACATGCATCATTCAATTACATTGCCCACATTTCACAATTTCACTCCAAATTCTCCATAATCATGATCAAGGTTCACTACGGTGTTCTTTCCTGTACAATACTTATTCCATGTTCTAAATGTCATTTATAACGTATTTATAATCTCAACATATCCATTTTCATGATTCATTCCATCTACTACTCAACAATGATACTATTCACACATTTATGACCCATTTCCTATACTCTTCTACAATCCAAGTGTTACAACTTATTAATACTTCAAACATCATGAGATTACCATGAAACTTACCTTGGATAGCATAGAAACGAGTCTTGAGTGGAAGTATCCTTCTTGCACCAAAACCCTATTTCACTTCTCTTGGAATTTCTTGACTTAGATGGCTTTAATGGGTTTCACACTCTTGATTCTTGTTGGTTTGATGAAGTTGATCATCAATTTCCTTTGTGTTCTTGTGGATGAAGTGTGGAGAGAATGTTTCTAGAGGTTTCTTGACTTGTGGAGTGGGAATGAAATGAAAGAGAGGTCCCTTATATTAATTCACAATCTGACCCGACCAGAACATACGAACCAACATACGGTCCGTATATTTTTCACTGGCCGTATGTTTGGACCATATGTTTGGTCCAGTGAAGTATGCCATACTGGGCTGAATCTACGGTTGGACATACGGTCCGTGGATTTTATACGGCCAGTATGTCTGGCCGTATGTTGCCCAGCTTTCCGAGACTTGTTCTCGTCGACTCGTTTGATCTCCGATCCTTATGGAACCTTCTTAACACTTGTTTAACACCTCAATACCATTCTAAGGGACGTCATGACTCTTCTCTAAAATATTATTAGAACATCATTAACTGGATACTCGTAATTCTTGTCCGACACACGACATATGACTTGCTTTCCTTAACAACTTCCTCTCCTTATCTTGAATATCTGTGAAAATCTTAATTAGGGCCATTAAAGGTTATTTCTTACATATCAAAACATCGTGTATGTCATGCTCTTCGCTAGTCATTTCACTGTATGCTAACGGGAAATTCCCAGGTGTAACACTTCTAAATCCCAATGTAAACTCACTTCATATAGGAAAGTTTGATAAAACGAGTCTGTGTGCCTGTCATCAACCCGTCCTGATCTTATGTATATATATAAACTTCTAGAGTAAAACTTTCCCCTACTCGTTAACTTCCTTTCCCATATCAATATCTCTTCATTATCTCTTACTCACCAATCTATAAATCGTAATACTGCATTTGAATTCTTAGTGTCAACTTTCCCTATATCTTCAATAAATCTCAATTCTCCAAAATCTAGAATGCAACTCATTCCAGTTCCTTTAATTACTAATCATTTTTCCCCTCCAGGGTTCTTCCCTTAAATTAAATTACAATCGTTCTAAAACTTCTCTTTGAAAGCATATCATAATGGTTCATTCAATCATGACTTACCAAATATCCGATTGTCACATTTTCCCTTCATTCTTTCTCTATAGTATAGACATTCAAACAATTCAATTTGTAAAAATTTCGCAAAGTTTCCTCTATACTTCTTACTGCCTCATTCCTACACACAACCCAGAAAACACATCCAATGCCTCACAGGGCGATCAAAAATACCCGTAACGTCTAGCTTAAGTTCTTATATCAAAGTCTATCAATATCAATAAGGCAGGAAACATACCTTTCGGAGTAACAACTTCAATTCTTGTCAATTAGCTCATAGCGGCATAATCAACTGCTTATCCACAATCAAAACATTTAGGGTTAGAATCAGGGACATCACATCCTATAATTTAGCTCTACGGCACGATCTAAGATGAGAAGGAAGGGTCAATGGTTCCTAAATGCCCTGCAGCCTCTTGTTTATAAGTGTGGCGTGCTTCACACCCATAAACAAGACTCTACTGGACAAGGTCGTAGACATACCCTAGGACGAACTACACTGATACCACTTTTGTCACGACCCAACCAGAGGGCCATGACGGCGCCGGAGCTAACACACCGAGTACCTCTAAATATACATCTCATAATTATTTTTGGGTGGACCATAAAGATAGCTCATGAATATCATAATCTGTAAGGACATATATCACAACATAACGGCACATCTCTATATAATCTTCAACAATTATGCCTATCATCACCCGTCTTCGACAAGGCTACTAAAATGTTATACAACGATATGAGCCTAGAGGGGTTATGAAACGTCTAACCGCACACACATGTCTACGAGCCTCTACATAGAATACAAGTGACAATAAAGACCAATACCAATAGGCTAACGACTCGAAGTAAGTGTAGTGCTCCCGAGAATCAATCGAAAGCACCTACGGATCTGATCCGTCTCCCTGCCTACCTGAGGGCATGAGCGCAATGTCCATAAATAAAATGATGTCAGTACAAATAATGTACTAAGTACATAAGGCATGAATCATAACATTACACGAGATATGGAGAATAACATGATATAAAGATATAATTTGTACATCTGATTGCCTCGTAAGGCGGATACCATGCATGCCTAGCCTTTTTAAAGAAAACATTTTTTTCATACATATATAACATAATCATTAGCCCGTGTAATAGGGGTAATCGCACGCCGCCCACGGTAAATGTGGTGATGCCTGGCCATATAGGCGCGGTGTTAATATCATTATCCATAAGCCGCCCATCGTAGAGGCGCTGCCCGGCCATATAGGCACGATTTTATGCTGCCCGGCCATGGAGGCGCGGTGTTATGCCGCTATGTAGGCGCGGTGTTATACTGCCCAGCCATGTAGGCACTGTGTGAAAGAAAATACTTATATATATATATATATATATATATATATATATATATATATATATATATATATATATAAAGAATGCATGAGAACCCAATTAAAAGCCACAACTCTATCGGTATGACGTAAGGTCGTAGCCTCCGATTATATTATGGAACAATCATCATCGTTATATCCCACCTTGAAGGAACAATGATCATAAGGTGAGATCAACCACAATGAATAAAATTAAGAAATTCAAGAAATAATCTCATAATAGCATCAAGACTGTAAACTTTGGAATCTTTAGAAATGGGTTCATCATCATCATCATTATCTTCATGGAACATACTTATCTTTAGCATCATAAGAAACTCTAGGAATCACGAACTTCTAGCTTTTGGGAAATAAGGACGTTATGGAAAACATAAATGGGATCATAGGGAAAGAATCATGCCTTTAAAAAGAAAGGAATTAGCCTTAACATACCTTAAGTTTCCCAAGCAATCCAACAATCGGGCTAATTAAAACTAGCACGCCATTCCATTCCTATAACAAGGAATACACATATAAACTTAGATGGTGCTACTATATCACGTATATCAATGACAACTTGATTCTAGAGTAAAACAGGCAGCATTTCCCCTTACTCTCCAATCACCTCAACATATACAACAACCCACAATAACAACAACAAACCTACAAAAGTCCTTAAATACTCCTTTTACTGCCCTTACAAAAAGTATACATCAAACAACCCAAAGTATATCAATATACAATAACAATATACACTTCCTTTCTTCCCAATCAAGGAGCATAATCTCATCAACACACCAACAACATTAGATGCCATCCATATACATGGAAATTGGCTCAACAACACAGCCACAACATGCTCAAAACAGTCCATAAACTCAACAACTACAACACAACACTTTATGACCTTTTCTCCATAACTATTTTCACTTTTAAGACTTGTTAAACCTTCAAATCAACTCAACATAAGAGATAGGATGAAGAACATACCTTATACTTGAAGAACTTTAGCCACACCAACTTTCTTCAAGACCAAACTCACCACAACATCAAGTAGAAGCAAGAACAATCACTTTTCATGAACTAGTTTGGTGTAATCTTGTTGAATTCTTGATCTAAGGGGCTATAAGTGTTTAAGAGAAGTGTATGGATGTTTCTAGAGCTCAAAAGAAGTGTAAATGATGAAAAAAGGGGAATAATAGGGTATTTATACCCTTTGAAAGTCGGTTCCACCGACTTTCCAAGTGGGGCTCGCGGAGAAGCCATTTGGCTGCTTATCTTGAAATGCTCATAACTCCCTACTCCGATGTCGTATTGACGAACAGTTTGTTGCGTTGGAAACTACACTCGATAAACTTCATTTTAGGACACCTCAAAACTCTTGATATACCAGGAGATATACCTCTCTGAAGTTGACCCAAAATTTCTGGCCAAAATTCTGTCAAATTTTTTTAAAATTTTGACAAACTTATTTTCTTTGATTTGCTTGATTCCAGAATCTTTCGAAACTTTCCATACATGATATTTATCATTAATTATACTTGAAATTATAAGAACGTTTGAAATCTATTAAGACTTCAACTTACTCCAGATTATGTGATGAAGGTCATGCGGTGAGGTGGACACGATTATACTAGCATTAAAGTATCGTATTTCATCAGAGTTCTAAGGTTAAGCGTGCGGGAGCGAGAGAAATTTTAGGATGGGTGACCCCCTGGGAAGTATTCTGAAAGTCTTACAAATTCAGACATAAGAAGCAAATGAGCAACTAGAGTAGCCTAAGGGAAGTTAGAGTGTGCGGAGTGGGCAGAGACCTTAAGAGGTCGCGTAGGCCGGGGCGGACTAGACCGGTGCAAAGAAAGAAGGTGCATCACAGCTCTAGGATTAGGGTGAGTTAGAATAGTGTTTGGAAATATTTTGTAAGCAAGATGGTAGTAATTATGTCCATATAGGTATGCACATGATATCCCGTACATGGCTATATCAGCGGATATGCGTATTCCGGCAACCAACGTGGCGGTATATGGAAGGCATTAATCGGACAGGGTAACGAAGTTCAAGTGGAAAGAAAAAATAAATGGCACAAACGTTACAAGGCAAGCTGATGCTGTTTTCACTATAGGATAAGCTTGGGAAGTACTAACACAATGATATTTGGAAAAGAAAGAAAGTGAGTAGATGAACGGCAAGGGGATCAGAATGTCGGAATAAAAGTGCCGCCTAATTGAGATTGAAAAATGCGGACATAGGGCAAAGTATAATCGGGTAACAGTATAAGTACACCCTTAAGGGGGGAAGCGGGTGCGAGAGATGCAAGTGCAAGATGGAGACAATCAACACTACAATATATTTGATACGGATGCTTGGGCTACAGGTAAGATTCCTTGCTGAAACAAGTTAGTAGGATCTGAAAGCCAGCGATAAATGGGTAGAAGCCAGAATGGTATTTGAGACAGTGTTGAAAATCATTTGTAAAGGCCGTGAATGATATGGCATTGGAAAGTGGGTGCTTATAAAAGGAGAGAATGCGACAAGGGAAAGTAACGAGTAACTTACGGAGACATTGTGAAAGGTAATACTGCTATCTTTGGATTAGAGGCTAAGATGTGGGCAATAGAGTTATTCGCTAATGATACTGCGACCTATAAGTAGCAAAGGAGAAAGATAGAAGACCTTCTATAGTAGGAAGTGAGAAAATCAAAGGAGTGAGAAAAGGAAGGGAAAGGGGTATGACAAGATAGGCTACCGGCGGATGTTAACACGGAAGAGAGATGTGAAGTAGCATGAACCAGGAGAAGGAAAAATCGTGACTAAGATTGAATATACTTTTTACAGGTCGTACAAGGGTAGTTATGTTACTTATGAATATTTAGATGCTAAGGATGAGACCAAGCAAATACTTAATGGGAAAAGTTGGGATTCAGTAATAACAATATGGTTATGAGATTTTTGGGTGCATAAAGGAAAGATGTAAAGATGGTTTAAGCTGAATTACCGAGGTAGAATTAGTACTGAGGACAAACATGTCACGACCCGAACTACGGGCCGCGACGGGTATCCGGGGCTAACCACCGAACACCACTGTCACACCCTAACTTTCCATAGGGCGTGAAGGGCACCCGACCCTTACCTAGGGCCGAGCGAACCCGCTGACTCTCACAATACTCATGAACATGCTGGTATTACACCCCCAAGTTTCGGTACATTGAGATTTATTAGGAGTTAACTAGTTAACTATAGACACCGGAGTTATTTCCGAAAGGATGCAAGATCATTGATGCTCGTTTTGCAATACAAGAGTCCGAGTTCGTGTAATAGGTTATGGAAGGAAAGTTAAGGACAAGGCCATTTTCCGGTTTTGATTTAATGCGCAAGTCGCTTATAAATATTATTGGCGTGGAATATTAAGGGCAAACTTGGAATTCAAAAACTACTATATTTCAAGCATTAAGTGTACATGTGGACAAGATGACAAGGCAAGCAATAAAATTGGTCATCTTTATGATTTAAGAAATTCTAGAAACTTGGAGAAAAAGAAAGAAAGAAAGAAAAAAAATAAGGGGAGCCATGTGGCGGGCCACCTTGGTGTGGGCCATGGCCACATGGTTGGCTACTACTTGAAATAAAAGATGACCAAGTCATCTCATTTCATCATCTTCATCACTTGGAAACTTCAAGAAAATTGGAGAGAAAACAACAAGGCCATTCGGCCAAGAACATGGAAATTTGAGGGTCAATAATTGATCACCAAAAATTATTTTCTCCTAGTTTCTCTACTAATTGGAAGGTCCTCGTCGACGTGGAGTGGGTGTTAGAACAAGAAAACCGCTCGTCGTTGTGTTTCACCAAAGCTAGCCGTGGGAGAAGTTGGTGGAAAAGGTAAGATTTAATCCTCCCTTACATGTTCTATGGATGATTTGAGCATGTTATAGTACATGGAAATGAATGGAATTCATGAAACTATGGATTATGGTGTTGGCCGAATAGGTGCATATGTGTAGAGGTGAAGAATCAACTTTGTTTAGCATGTTTTGGTTGTTGTTGTGAATTCTATGTGATGGAAATGAAGGTATTGAATGGTTTAAATTGAAGTTGTGATTGTTGTAAGTTGGGCCGTGTACATGTAGTATTATATAGGGATGAAGGACTAATTTTATTTAGTATGTTTGAAATGTTGTGTTGCGGATTCTACGATGAAAATGAATGTTTGATGACTCATGTTGATGTTGCAATTGTTGTGGGCTGTTTTGGAAAGTAATACGATGTTAATATAGGTTTTTGTGTTCATAAGAATGATGATTGTTGGCATGCGGATTGTTGGTGTAGTTTATGAATTCGGTAGAACAATTAAATGGTTGAATAGTGAATTGACTAGTTATGGGAATTGGAAAACAGCGTGTGGGCTGTTTTATGGAATATTTTGATGTGGGAAATGATATTATTGATGTTGGTATTGTTGTTGTTGTTGTTGGTTGATGAATTGAGAATTCGGGCTAGGCACCTAAACAGGGGAAATCTTTGCTCGATTTTCGGTAGAATATAAAATAGTTTAAGTTGGAATTTGAGATAAGTATGTAATACAGAGACTAACATTAGCGTGAATCCTCTCGAATGTAGATTTGCGAGCTCGGGCGGATAGACGTAGCCAATAGGAGGTCGAGCAGGTATGTTAAGGCTCACCCCTTCTTTCTTTGGCATGTCTTAGTTGAGAATAAGTTATGACACGAATTTCGAGGTAACTCCATTCCAGTGATCCGAGCATGTCTATGATTCTCATTGGCTTCTTGATATTTGTATTCTTAATGTGGTCAAGTCCTAGCCCTTATGTCATTTGTATCATCAAGTTTCAAAAGTTGCATAAAGATTTTGCTTTCAAAGAGTTTGTTTCTAAACGATCCCGAAACTACGAAAGTCCGTAACTTTCACCGAAAGGCTCGGATCGCTTCGATTTGTTCGTAGAAAGTTTTGTAACATATGATGATTTGATTTTTCATAGGCGGGCTCGGAATGATTTGATATACGACTATGGTCCCTACGATACTTTGATATACTTATGATATTTGATATGTCTCCGAGTGCCGTCCGAAAGATTTGATATAACTATTGCCCGAATTTTCAATAACGATGTGAGGATGTTGAGCTATTTCCCCGTGAAGCTATTCTTCATTGACAGTCTCACCTTATAATAATCGTTCCTCCAAAGTGAGACGAAGCGACCACGATTAATCCATAATATGATCGGAGGCTACCGACCTTATGTCACTCCGATAGATACATGACTTTATTTGGGCTCTCATGCATGCTACTCATATGATATATGAATATGATATATGTATATGAATATGGGGAATATGGAAAAGGGCGAGAGCGTTATATACGCGTAACCACCTGATCAGTTGGTATAATATGATATGATACCGTCCCGGACGCGGGATGCCCGGACGCGGGATATGTGGTTATGGATCGGGCTGCACGTTCCGCAGCAATATATTATATGGATCGGGCTGCACGTTCCGCAGCAATATAATATATGTATATATGGATCGGGCTGCACGTTCCGCAGCACTAAGCATGCATGGTACCCGCCTAAAAGGCACTCAGATGTACAGGTTGCTCTTTATCACATGATGCGATATGTTCTATATTTTCGTTTTGTTACTATTCATGCTTTGTAACCTTCCATATGTTGTTACTCATGCCTTACATACTCAGTACATTGCTCGTACTGACGTCTCATCTTGTGGACGCTGCGTTCATGCCCGCAGGTAAACAGGTAGACGCATCTGATCCCTAGGGTGTTATATCCGGTATTTTTGCGTATTTGGAAAATTTTGAAATAATTTTGACTTGAAAGGAATGAGGCCAAATTGGGACCTTACTTGGTATCAAGGTGTCGGCTAGGAAAACATTGGTGCGTAATTTTCGAAGAAGGTTGAGGACAAAAATCGGAATTTTGGAAATTGGTTTCATGAGTTACAAAAATTTAGCCAACAATTGGGATCAAAAAAAATATAAGAAAAGAGGCCCAAATGGAGAGGGTGGCCGGCCATAGTGTTGGCCCAAACCCATGGTTTAATTAATTTCCCATGAGATAAATAAGACTAGAAGGGATCATTAGCCTTAGAAGTTTCAAGAAAAAAAAAAAAAGAAGAGAGAAAAGGCCATTCGGCCAGAGAGAGAAAGAGAAAGGAAAAGAAAAAAAAAAAATTCCAAGCCTTCATCTTTGATTCAAGAATTATAATTTTCTTGTATTCCTACTAAACTCAAGATTCTCTACAAAGTGATATAAATATCTTGGCAAGAAAGTGATCTTGGTGGCAAGTGGAGAAATTAAGAAAAGGTAAGGTTTCATGTTCCTTTTATGTTGTAGAAGATTTATGGATGTTAGGGTGAATGGAATTGAATGGAAATTATGAAATTATGGTGTGTGTGCATGGCCGTGTGGTGTATATGCATGTGCATGTGTGGCCGTGAGTGCCTATGTGGAGAAGAGTCTATGGACTTTGTTTAGTATGTTAAATTATGTTGTTATGGCATTATGAAGTAAATAGAAGGTTTAATGAGTCAAGTTGGTGTTGAAGTTGGTTGTATGATGTTATGAGAAATTTATGTGATTTTTATGTAGTCTTTATATAATGATGAAAGTAAGATCTTAGATGTGAATTATGATTATGAATTATGAAATTGGAAGATGGAAAAATGTTATGAATATGCATGTTGAAGATTAGAGGTTTTGGACGAATTATGGTTTGATGGAAACCTTCCATATTTTGAGGAATAATAAGAAATGTGTCCGAAATGTATTTGAATGGCCTTGAATTAGTAAATAAATACGAAAACATTGACATTGGATGAAAGGTGTGAAGTTAGAACGGAAGTTAATGCATTAGGTGGAAGAAAAGAATATTTGTGTTAATATGTGTTTGTAGCGATTATTGGTGTTGTTGATGTTGTTGTGTTGTTGTTGATTATTTTGGCCGAGTTTGAATCTCGGGGATGCTTTATGTATAGGGGAGACGCTGCCCAAATTTTTATAGGCAAGGATTGGTTAAGATTGGAACTTTTAAGTCTCATGAATAGTAATTGGTAAATGTGACCATTTGCAGATTTTGGAGGAAACGGGAATTGAGTTTTGACAAGCTTAAGGAGCGGATAAGGTATGTAAAGCTCCACCCTCCCTTCTCTTGGCATGTCCTAGAGGTAATAGGTTTGAATTCGGATCTCGGGGACGACTCTACTCCTTGGAATCTACGTCCAAATTTACCCCTTTTTCATTCAGCATAATTGAATTGAAAATGTCTTGTTTTGTTGGAGTAAGTGCTTAAACATCCGTAGTTTGCCCAAATGATATTGGAGGGCCTAGAATCCTATATACATGACCTCGTAGGGCCTAACGATCATAGTTTGGGGTACGCCGCCTCAATTTGACCGAGGTGGGGCCCATGCATTCCGAGATCTCCCTGTATCGCTCTGTTTGATATATTCGCGTGATTTTGAAAAGAGAACTTTTGACCATCGCTTCGATTACCACAAAATAGTTATTTTAACTGCTTCGTTGCATTTGATAATACATTTTGACACGTAAGAACGATTTCAGAGAGTTGTAACTCTTGTATACTAATTCCGATAAATCTGAAACTTGTGTCCGCACTTTCCGATGTTAGTAGATATATTTGGTCATCGGATTTTGGAAGGTAACTAAATTGTTTATTTGCTATTGATACGCGATTATGATTTCTGAAGTTCGGTTTGATACGTTTTCGAGTAGTGTTCGGAAAAGAACCTGATTTGACTATTGTCTTGGTTTTAAAAGAATGGTTTGCCTTGGTTGTTCTGTTGAGTTTGTAATAAAAGAAATTATATATGTATGGCTACTTACGATTCTGCTCGTGTATCCTGTTATTACCTCTTTCGCCGAGTCCCGGGCCGGTATGTGCAATATTGCCGCTGGATACTTGACCGCGGTATGTATGATGTTGCCGCTGGATACTTGACCGCGGTACGTGTGATATTGACCGCTGGATACTTGGCCGCGGTATGTGTATATGTGTATACGTGTAGCTGTGTAGGTGTGGTGCCGCCGCTGGATTCTTGGCCGCGGCGTATGTGTGTGTGGTATGATATGCGATTTTGGACAGTCGGGATTATGACCAGTCGCTTAATGTCATCTCATATAAATTGTTCTATTTTCTACATACATGAGATAGAAGCGTTGTACAAAAGAAAGCTAAGCTTTTTGGTATTCCGATTATTTTATTTGCCTTTTGTACCCCTTATGAATGATTTGCACTTCAGATGCAAGCACTCTAGTATTCTGGAATTTTTATGCTCACTTTCCGTACTCCCTACTTCGGTTATAACTATGTTATTTGTGTTCCCTGCTTTGCATACTCGGTACATTTCCGTACTGACCCCCTGTTCTTCGGGGGCTGCGTTACATGCCCGCAGGTACAGACGCACCGCGTGACACGCCATCAGTTTAGGACATCGGTTTGCTGTCTGAAGAGCTCCCTTGATCCGGAGCCGATACTTTTGGTATATATCTTCTGTTGTTCATATACACTGTACATATGGTCATTTGGGTATGGCGGGGCCCTTTCCCGTCTTCTGATTCTGTTATGTACATTAGAGGCCTGCAGACATGTTTGTGGGTCGTGGGTTGTCGCTGTTCTGGTAGGTATGTCCGAGTTTGCGACTCAATCTGATAATAGCCTTAACGGCTTGTGTGTAAATCTATGTATGTGTATACTTATATGCGATGTATGCTATATCTGTATGGATCTGTGTATATCTAATCTGGATTAACTGGTTAGTACGCCAACTCTGTCCGGTAGGTATGTATGGGTGTCCAGTTAGGACACTAGTCGCGGCCCACGGGGTTTGGGTCGTGACAAAAGTGGTATCAGAGCGGTTAGTCCTCGGAATGTCTGCAGGCCGTGTCTAGTAGAGTCTTGTTTATCGGTGTGTTGTGCACCACACTTATAAACAGGAGGCTACAGGACATTTAGGATGTTACCCTTTCTTTGAATCTTAGATCGTGCGATAGAGCTGTGATATTAGGATGACTCTTTTCTGATCGGTTGTTATATTTTTCAGTGATGCCTCCGAAGAAGGCAACGGCCGCCCAGAAGGGCAAGGCGGTGGCAGGAGAGACTAGTCGGGCGCCGAGAGTTACACGGGCTCGTGCTCGGCGCGCGCCGTATTGTACTTCGGTCGGAGGGTTCGGCCGCTCCGCCACCGAGACGAGGCCGGAGCGAGGCCCCTCGGCCCGGCTCAAAGCCCGCGCCTCCGCCTCCCCCCCGGCCGGGCGGAGGATAGGGCCGAGAGAGGTAGTGCGATTCGACGACTGCGGTAGCGGGACGAGCTCGCGCAGCGCGGGCGAGAGGGTGATGATGACGATGACGGCGTGATAGCCGAGAGTTCGTGATTTCCCGACATGCGGTCCTCCCGAGAGTTTTACGGGTCCGGCCCGGGTGAGGACCCCCATGATTTCATCCGGCGAGATGCGGCGCTCGCTAAGGCGGTCGGGGCTTCGAGAGACCGAGTCCGTCGAGCTTGCCGCACACGGATTGCGAGATGTCGCCCTTAATTGGTATGAGTCCGGGGGGCTGTCCGGGGGTGAGAGTGCCCCCCACACACCGGGGATGGTTCGTTGCCTTCCTCCGCCACTTCTTACCACCGGAGGCCGCGACGGGCGAGAGTTGACCGGTTTTTGCGGTTCGCGAGAGGGGGAGTATTCGAGAGTATAATTTGGAGTTTGACTCTCTGGCCCGATACGCGCCGACGATCGTAGCCGATATGGAGGACAGAATGCACCGGTACGTGATGGGGTTGGACCCCTATTTGGTTGACTGTTGCATGGCGATGGCGGCGCAGACTGATATGGACATCGCCCGATTACAGGCCTATGCACAGGGGATGGAGGACCGGCATCGAGCAGATCAGTTCATTAGAGATTATGATAGGGGCCAGCCCGCAGGCTAGATCCCGGATATAAGGGATTTACGAGGCGCGGGCCCTCGGCGAGCGACGAGTAGATACCCTCCCCAACCAAATAAGCGAGTACGCCCCCACGGCTCACCTTTGGTTGGAGCCCGGACGGTGCGGGGTATTTAGAGACAGGTCAGAGCTCCCGGGCTTCGGGCTCACAGATGGACCTCGATTCCAGCCAGTTGAGGCCACCCCTACCCCGATGTCCTCACTGTAGGAGACGTCACTCGGGAGGGGAATGTCATCATGCCACGGGTGCTTGCTTTACCCGGGCGGCGGGGCCATTTATGAGAGATTGTCCACTCGGGGCGGTGCGGGGGGGAGCGACTCGGCCCCCGGGTCGATTGCCGATTCGTCTTCCCCTTCTGTAGCTATGCGCCCGATGGGGCGAGGCATGCCGACACCAGCCGGCCGTGGGAGAGGCCGTGGCGGGCCTCCCGGTTACGGCGGTCCATCGAACCGCCTATACGCGCGTTGACCCGTGGACGGGATCAGGAGACGCCACCAGACGCGGGTACAGGTAATTTAAACTCTTTAATTGGTTATCTTTGATGGATGTATAAATTGTTCGCGATAATTGTAAAGGAAACTCCTCCCCGACTCATCTTGATCTACCATAAGGCGGAATTAACATTCGAGGACGAATGTTCTAAAAGGGGGGGAGGATGTTATATCCGGCATTTTTGCGTATTTGGAAAATTTTGAAATAATTTTGACTTGAAAGGAATGAGGCCATATTGGGACCTTACTTGGTATCAAGGTGTCGGCTAGGAAAACATTGGTGCGGAATTTTCGAAGAAGGTTGAGGACAAAATCGGAATTTTGGAAATTGGTTTCATGAGTTACAAAAATTTAGCCAACAATTGGGCTCAAAAACAAAATATAAGAAAAGAGGCCCAAATGGAGGGGGTGGCCGGCCATAGTGTTGGCCCAAACCCATGGTTTAATTAATTTCCCATGAGATAAATAAGACTAGAAGGGATCATTAGCCTTAGAAGTTTCAAGAAAAAAAAAAAAAAAAAAAAGAGAAAAGGCCATTCGGCCAAGAGAGAAAGAGAAAGGAAAAAGAAAAAAAAATTTCAAGCCTTCATCTTTGATTCAAGAATTATAATTTTCTTGTATTCCTACTAAACTCAAGATTCTCTACAAAGTGATATAAATATCTTGGCAAGAAAGTGATCTTGGCGGCAAGTGGAGAAATTAAGAAAAGGTAAGGTTTCATGTTCCTTTTATGTTGTAGAAGATTTATGGATGTTAGGGTGAAT